>NC_056732.1:756241610-756379782 GCF_019279795.1 Protopterus annectens | reverse complement strand
AGGGCAGATAGCCTTGTATGAACCTATGAACCTATGAATTGTTGCATATGCCTTGTCAGGTACATACCAAAGATGGTGTTGTACTCAGTGATTTTTCTGACAAGGGCCAAGTATAGTGGAACCATCACATCCTTGGGCCTTTATGTCATATCCTTGCTTATAAGTTGTGCAGCGTAGAATGATTTTCTTACTACAGTAAGCAAAGAATGCAAAAAGCCAGGTTATTGCCTATATCTGTTCTTAAATCCCTGACCACTATAGCCACAAAGCTATGTCAATTAGATTGTATCTCAATGGGGAAAAGCATTGCATGTACAATAGTATTTTTTGGAAATTATCATCACATAGGTGTTTCATAAGTACATCTAGTTTGCATAAACAGGAAATATTATCAAAAAAAATTCAGGATCTGTATAAATACACATCTTTCTTCCTTTATCTAAATGGACTGGGTTTGCTAAACTGACTGTATGTCTTTTCAACAACTTACAACAAGTAACTCCTTGTTATTCTACCATGGTATGCTCTCAAATAAATAGAGGACAGTAGTAAAAAAAAGTCAAGCTGCCAGGGTCACTAGGCTCATGTCTGCTTCTATAAATTTTTCAAAATGAATTTATGCCCTCTGTAGAAAATATCAGTTAAGACGTCCCCCTTAGGGTGCTGTGTCACAGGCCTTTACAAATAACCAAAAATCAACACAACAATGTCATATTTATTAACACAGAGACTGCGGACAAAACTATCCTGAAAATTCATTAACAATTGAATAGGTGTCACATGGCATTCTGCTCATCTGCCTGTCCATACCTGGCCAGCAGTATTGTTTTTAGCCGTAGAAAGGTGTTTGCAAGCAGCAGCATGCAAACTAAACAAAACACATCACATATAGGCAGTGGTCAGATACATGCATGTGTAGTATCCCAGACATACATTATGCACATGTACAGAGACATAATACAGAATGTGGAGATATGTAATGGAGGAAATGTACACGATAATGTGTTATAATGATGTGTGACTGTTGGAGAGGAAATGTCTGAAGTGTACTTATATCCCACAGGCAAATGTGAAGAAAGTGAATAAGAGTGTTTCAGACATAAAACCTGCAAGAATGATATAATGATAATTAGTGTGAACACCACTCCCACGTGTATGCACATAAATAATAACAGACATCTATAAAGCGGTAGTGAAACAAAGTAAAGTGAAGATGGGCTGCATATGTTAAATAAATGGTTGACAATTAATAGTTTGCAAAAATGGAAGAAACATTATCGGATGAATGCATAGAATGCAGTGATAGCATATGAAGATATATATGCACACAACTGATGTATAAAGGTTGACAGCATTGATGTATTATCTATCTCACCATGTATGCACAAGAACCAAAGGACCTTACAGTCATAATGTCAGGTAACTCACAAATGGACACGTTTTTTCAAAGAAATTACTGTTGTACCAGTAGAAAAGGGTTTCATCAACTATGAACAAGTAGTAGACAGACAAGTATTGTATGATTATGTAAATGATACACAGCAATCTAATAACAAGCAACATACATAAGTGACCAGTGTCAACACTGAGTCAATGACATGTCAGGTGACAAGTTTTGGCATTGCCAATTTGCAAACATGTTTGACATACTACTAGTGGGCATGATCACATACAATTACAGGGAACAGTAACAGACAGCAATTTAACAGCAGTAACACAATAAAGCGTGTTGTAAAAGAGGACCAATCACATGTCCTGAGGGTTTACCTGTGATTCACACAGTAAGATATGTTTATGGAATCACTCATCTGCCATTAAGCTGTATATTGTGATGGAAACAATGGCTGTATCAAACAGATGTCTCGAGGATGATATGCAATATAGTGCATACTTATCTTGTAAATAGGTAATGCATATGAGCAAGGAGTGGCATTTGAATCATGTCCTTTTAGAACACAAACCTGAACAGTTATCAGAGAATAGCAATCATAGATGACACAGACCTGCATGTTTGTCATGTAAGGAAGAACACCCCTGAAGAGTGTACATCACTATCATACCATATAAGTTGTACTGATGACTTACCTGGTATGAAAATGCACAAAAATACTGACACTGTGAGTGTGTGTAAGCCACTGTCATCTGACACATTTCTTTGACAGATACAAACTCCTGACTATTATGCAAAGTGCTCCCTAGACCCCTGTATTGGTTGCATGTGCCACATCAGATAGCAATGGTGGCTGTCACAAATAACTGAATTGAATTTGTGTGTCAACACAGAAGGTATGGATATAATATGAACAATCAGATTTAGTCAAACTGTGGAAAGGAGTTACTCATGCTACTGTCAGCACAACACTAAGCATTACAATATGACTGATTCTTTGACAAGGAAACAGTTTCCATGGTGTAGAACACACATTATCCCAGAAGTGAAAACTAGTCTATCTGTGTAGGTATGCTATAAATTCCAGTACTCAGTGCATGTGCCACAAGAACAGTCACAGCACAACACGCCCTGAATAAAAATTTCAGTGTCATGCCATCACAATCTGTATGATGTATCATTGTCCAACAAAAACAATTAATAACAGTAACTATATACAATGGTGTTTATGTAACATCTGTACATTCATGCAATGTTGCCACTGTCAGGAATTGAACAGCAAGCAATGCAACTCTATTGACTAATGACATCTGGAGGAACTGCAAGCACCAAAGTTAAAGTCTTACACCTATTATGACAATCCATCTATGCAAAATTATTATATCATCTTTATGTGTGATAAATGATCTTTGAGATTAAAGGGACCATGGATGTCTGTCACAATTTAAATTGACACATTATCACCATAGTAAACATCAATCATGCAATATAGTATAAAGCCCAACAGTAGTGCTAACAGGTAATGAATTTGGATGTTGAACACATAAGCATCTGACACCAGACAATTCATGATATTTTACAGGATGAATGCAATGTGGTAGACATGTCATTACAAGTGTGACATATGTGGTTATGAGAAGGCATTACATCATGTTTTTTTCAGCAAGAGATATGAGTGCCTGTGATTGCTGTAGTACATCAACAGACAGAGTGTTGTATCATTACTCTATGCCAAAAGATAACACTTCATACATATGTTGTGTAAGTAACATGGCAGAAAATGCCAGTATTTATCTTTAATATGTGACAAAATGACATAACTTTTAGTAACGGATCAACATTTATAGGTGTACAAACCAATGTGTTTGACAACAGTGTCAGTGACATGCACACTGACACAAAATCATCTAAGCAGTAATGAATGGATTTCAAATAACTACCAAAGATGACAAGCTAAACTTCATTGCCTTAATCACAAGCTCTGTGTAACCAGGGAGAGGTACATGTGAGACAGTGCACAGTTAAATGGATAACCTCATCACTGTTTATTAGCTGGATGCTTATGCTAAAAACTGTTCAGAGTGCACAATAGCATTGTACAGCTAAACATCTTATATGTATTTGCAGAATACTATACACAGTATGAGGGTGAAGGACACACCCACAGTTGGACTCCAGCATTCTGTGTATGTAGTTACACCATTCACAAAACACACTATTAAAGTCATGCAACATGGGATAATGTACACTCCAAATGTGACACGATACAGGTAAGCTAGCAGTATGTAACCATTGTGTGGACAAAATGTTCTTTTCCATGGTGATACTATGAATGGCTAGTGTCACAGAGTGCCACTGTAATTGTATCCCCTAATCAGAGGGACACATAATGGTGGTTATGAGGTGGCCAATAGTATATGACTGTAACAACTAACACACTTTGGAATCAAT
The DNA here is from genome assembly GCF_019279795.1 of Protopterus annectens. Classification (NCBI taxonomy): domain Eukaryota; kingdom Metazoa; phylum Chordata; order Ceratodontiformes; family Protopteridae; genus Protopterus; species Protopterus annectens. The sequence goes on along the minus strand of NC_056732.1, from coordinate 756,375,941 downwards.
CCACCAACCTACCTGCTTACAATATACAGCACATTATCAGCAGCCAGCATCACAAGAGAATAATGAATACAATTGAGACATATGGCATCTATGAAGGGATGACATCAACAGTGTATTGCCAAGGAGAATTATCTGGTAACAGTAGTTCTACAGGCAATCAAAGTTTGTAAAAGTTGCCACTACATATATATTAGCAGTCACACTTGCAGATGTTAAGTGCTGGTGTAAGTGAATAACCCAGCTATATATTTACATGCCACAGAGAATAGTGTCAGACATGCAAGCACCACAGGAGACATTTGGTATTGAAATAGTTTCAATTCACTTGCAAAACAATGATCTCATCGGTGTGTTGATCAGTGGTGTAGGCAGATAATATAATATAACTGTGTGCTCTTATGGTTGCCACACATAAAACTGCCACTTGAAGCATGGAAACATTTCCCCTCACCCACACTTAACAAATGTTTGCATCACTTAGCCTCTAAAAACAATAAATGGTTATCTTTCAGCCCATGACACTGTCATTTCCAGAATTAATGTTCAAATTTGTGGAGATAGTATTGCCTAAAGAAGCAAAGTTTCCTTTATTTAATGCATAGAAAATTGCAATGCTTGCATTAAAAATAGCGGGCATAGCTGTATTCTTTTGTAGCAATGAAGTTGCGTAATAGGTGGACTGAAGGGAAGGTGTAGTCATCTTTGGGTTTAAAAATATACATCCAAAGAAAAGACTGAATGAGTACATGATCATGTAATTGTAAGCAGCCTCAAACATGCAATGATATCATGTTGGGTATTGAACTTCCTGTCAATCTAGTCAGCACTGTATTAATGTCAAGTGCCACAGAAAAATGTCTGACTCTCAGGGGAGAGATTGTAATTTTGCCTGAATAATCTCATCAGTGCATTTTATACATGCCTTTTCCATAATTGTTGTTAGAGAGGAGCTGTGTACACATTTAAATACATTTTCATCACAGGAAATGGAGACATCAACAAGCATTACACACACCCACACCCATACATGCAAAATGCCCATAATGGGTATAGAACCTCCTGCCTATCTAGTTTACACAATCTACAGAGCACTGCAGTACTTACAAGCACCACAGAAGAAACATGACTCTTAGGGGAAAAAAATCTCAATTTTATCAGGATGACCTCATCCATGTGTTTCATGCAGAATGCTTCTATAAAAGTTGTGTAAGAGAGATGTGCACATTTAAATTCATCCACTACATGTAAAATGTAGATAGCAACCAGAATTATACATACACATATGTACATTTTCCTTGACAGGTATTGGATCTTGTACCTATCTGGTTTACACAATCTGGAGAGCACTGCATTATATGCAAGCAGCAAAGCAAAAGTCTGACTTGCAGGGGAGAGCTTGAACTTTTGTCAGGATGACCTTATCAGAGAATGTTACTGTAAAAATAGGAATAAAGTTAAATGTGCTTTACTCAGGAGAAGTGGATAGACACACACACACACACACACACACACACACACACACACACACACACACACACACACACACACACACACACACACACACACACACACACACACGTGCATTCAGTTGTGGGTATCAAACCTCCTATCTAAATAAAACAGCCTAAAGAACATTGTATTACTCACTAGCACAGCAGGAGAAATCTGATTCTTAGGGAAGATACTGCAGTTTTGTTAGGAGGTTACTGTAAAGGTAGGGCTAAAGGAGCTGTGTGAAAATTTAAATGTATTATTCTGAGAAGTGTATACACCATGAAGTGATACACTCAGTCTCTCTCACACACACACATACACATCTTTCATGATAGGTGTTGAACCTCCTACCTATCTAGATTATATAAATTAAGGAGCAATGTTCTTGTTGTGTTGTATGCACCACAACAGAAATCTGATTTGCAAGGTAGAGATTGCACCCTTGTCAGGAAAACCTCACCAGTGTGTTTCAGATAGGAAGTTATTCAGTTTCCCTTGCTGCCAGGTTTTTGCATTTAGGAAATGAAAGAAAACTTGTTCTACTTTGTGCATCTTTGCTAATTGCTTTGCATTATCTATAAACTAATTACTGTCTGTTATTATTTGACCTGAGAGTTCTAATTTTTTTAAATTAAGGAAGCTCCTATCCTTATTAACCTTCTGAGCAATTTTCTCGAGGGGTGTCAGGTTGCCAGATGTGAACATGAGAGTGGAGTCATAGCAAAGGTTCTTTCTTTTGCTTGTGCAACACTTTTTTGGTCTGGAATTTTCAGAGGAAGGGATTTATTTATTTGTGTTTATTTGGGGGGGGGGTGCACTGATCTGTGTTGGCTGGTTTCACCCTAAGCCAGGGTGAAGTGCAGGGCATTTCACAGACAAGGAATGCAGAAATGTACACAATGTGACACCCGTGAACTGGCCCAGTAATCAAGGAACCTCAATCCTCATCACTAGCACCAGTGAAGGGAGTGCACATTGGGAGGATAACAAGTACACGCACAGTAAAGTACAATTTCCCTTAAGATCACACAGAGATCACCAGTCTGTTACTGGTTTCACCCTTTTTCTCCAGATCCCCAATAAGACTCCCCTCTGTCACAGCTTTAGGGTTCAGATCTCCACCAAGCAATCAAGTCAGAACCTCCAGTACAGTCTCTGTCCATCCAGTGCTTCATGTCCCTGCCCAAGTAGCGCACACACACACACACACACACACACACACACACACACACACACACACACACACACACACACACACACACACACACACACACACACACACTATTTGAGATTTGGTTTATATACAAACACACAGACACTCCTGGGGAAGGCTGGCACAGGTTCTCCAGCTATGCCCCCCTGCCAGGTTATAAGGTAGCAATCACTTCCAACAACTACTCTTATCAGCTACTAATAAGGCCTTTCCCAAAGGGTGACCAATTTCACTATGTAATATCACTGTTATCCAAATAGTAAGTATGCCAAACAGCAAGACTAGTGGAGTGGCTTGGACAGTATCACCACACACATGAAATGTGCTCTAATAGCTTAAATTATATCTACACAAAACAGCCACAGTTGGATGGTTTAAAATATGTAATAATAAATAATAAAAACACAAGACATATCTCATCAATTCAACACAGTGCTAATGGAGAGTTCAGAGATCAAAGGAAACTTTTAAAATAATATTGTAGGATAGTCTGACATAAATATAGAAAATAGCTAGACTAGTCTGGGTGTATTTCTAACTCTAAGAGAAATACTAAGTTCTAAATACTACTTACATACAGACCAAGCAAGTGCTGGTGAGTGAAATGTTTTCAGATCCAGATCAAGATGCAAAATGCTCAAATCTTTCTCTCTGAGATAGTCTTAAATTTATATACTCATTACTGCTGAGTCATTTCACATTACATCATTTTTGATATCTCTGCTGGTGTTTCCCAGGCTCACAGTACTCAAAATTTAACATTTGGTTGTAATCTTGCACCTGCCAGGAAACCACAGCAATAAAGGACACTTTGCATATAAAACCTAGTAATTAACTATTGTCTTAAGACAATAGAAATACTTTTTTAGTCCAGACATCCTAACTCTGAGCTTGAGATCAAACAGCCACAAAATGCTTCACTTATCAGCTTTCTTCCAGCAGCATGCACTGTGGTTACATTTTTGAAGCTCAGAACATATAACACAGTTTTCTTTCATTTAGTTTTTGGGTCTATATTATAACAGCGAAAGATCAAATGATCGAACGTTGTTAAATCGAACTCTAAAGTTTGAATTCGCAAAATATCGAACAACCAGAACAGCTATTTTTTTCCAATGGAAAAAAAAATCACTGTTCAAAAAAAAAAAAAAAAAAAGACATTAAAACATTGCATAAATTGGGGGGCCCCCACCCACTCTACTTAAATATACCAACTCTGAGATCGCACTATTTTTGGCAAAGTGATGGAAGCAGCCAAGCAACTGCTTTCCCAGGGAAATAATGTGCCCCTAGTCTAAAAATCACATCAATGACCCTTTAAGAGTGGCTAGTACGTACAACCCACCCGTGTGCCCCACTCTATCTTTGTTCGAGCACATGTGTGAGAATGATTTGAGGTCTCTATGTATGAGTGCTAGAAAAAATGTTATTAAGAACATAACTGAGGATGAAGCTGAAGGTTTGAGATTGGTCAGAGCCTTACAGGTCCGGTTTTTGAAACCAGACAAAGGTGGAGGTTTGGTGATCATGGACAATGATGACTATGACAAGAGAATGTTTGACATGCTAGATAGTAAGATCTACATGAGGTCCAGCTTTAATGAAATGAATAATGCTTATAAAAGAATATTTTCCTTCCTTAGGGATTTGTTGATAGAAGGGTTGATCAGTGTTGAGGTTTATAATTACCTTGTGATTTTGAAGCCAAGAAAACCCAATTTGTTTGGTTTACCTAAACTACATAAAAACATTGAAAACCCTCCTATGAGGGCTTTGGTGAATGCAAAGTCTTCTATTACATATGCATGCTCTAAGTTTGTGGATGACCTATTAAAGAAATATGTAGTGAGGGAGGAACAGATATTCAAAGACTCTTGGGCTTTTTTGAAAAATTTAGAAAAATTTATATTCCATGACAACATTTTTTTCTTAACAATAGACGTGGTGGACCTTTATTTCTCCATCCCACATGACATAGGGTTAAAATATATCACAAAGAAACTTAATTCTTATAGAGCAGAGAGTGATGAAATACGTTTGATTCAAGAATTACTGGATGTGATTTTGAACAACAACTACGTCAGTTTCAATGGCAACATCTACAAGCAAGTGGTAGGGGTAGCAATGGGTCCCCTATGTGGGGCAAGTTATGCAAATTTAGTTCTAGCACAGTGGGAACATGAACACATATTTAGTAAAGACATCCATAAGAAAGTAAAGCTTTACAGTAGGTTTCTGGATGATATTTTCATCATATTTCAAGGGAGTGCAGATTACGCATGTAGCTTTGTGGTGGCATTAAACAACAGTACATCTTTCTTAAGATTCACACACACATACAAAGAGGACACTGTCAGTTATTTAGATGTGAAATTGGTAAGGGGACACTGAACGTAAAGGCTATTTTGCTAAAATTTTCAGGAAGCCTACATGTTCCAACATGTTGTTGTACTTTTCCAGTTGTCACCCGTTCCATCAGAAGAAATATGTCCTAAAGGAACAGTTGGTAAGAGCAGCTCAAATGACATCTGAAGACACGCCATTTGATGATGAATGCATCTTGTTGAAGCACATGTTTATGAGTCGTGGTTACCCAGAGTCATTAGTTGATGAGGTGGTAAGAGAGGTTTGTAGTAAGAGACTGTCAGGTATTTATAATGCCATCCTTACCGTAAAAGAAGGAGATTTAGTTTTGGATGTGGAAGAAGAATTGAGTGTGGTGGTGCCCAGTATAAGTTCACCACCAGTTGTCGTGGGCTTAACAGGTACAGACTTGGTCTGTTACAAGAAGAGTTTTATTACCCCTTTTACTTTGGAAACGAAGTTCATTAGCAACATTCTTAGAAGAAATTGGCACTTATTGACCTTTGCGAAGGATTTAGTAGAGAAATTAGGTGATGAACCAGTTATTATTTTTAGAAAAGGTAGACATCTAAAAAGTATCATGGAAAGTACGATTATGAAACCCACTAGAACAGAGGGCACATAGAAATGTGAGGCATGTAATTATTGTAAATTTATTTCTACATGGTCTAGTTTCACAGTGAATTAACACATGTTTAATGCCAGAGGCCGGTACAGTTGTAGTTCTAAATCAGTAGTTTACCTGGCTTCCTGTCAGTCATGTCCGGCTTTTTATATCGGCAAAACTGACAGGAAATTAAAAGAAAGTATTTATGAACACACATATCATATAAGGAAGAAGAGTAGTACCAACACCCTAACGAGACACTGTAACGTGAATCCTACCCATGCTTTTTTGTTTAAAGTGATAGATCAGGTAGTGGTTGATGAAAAAGGTGGACCACATCAGTTACTGTTAGAGAAACATGAACTTGTTTGGCAGCTTAGACTGAATTCATACACTCCCACTGGTTTAAATGAGGTCACATCTTTGACTTGTATTTTGAAGATGAGAAATCTATTGAGGTGACACATACAGTATTTCATTTCATGTTAGAAAAAGGTAGCAACTGTTGTAGTTTATTCCTGTTTTTCATCTTGAGTTCCTTTGCATATTTTTATAGTCTAGTACTAAAAATTTGTTTTTAAATTTTTCAACATTTTTAGAACACAGATCCTCTAAGGTCTTAGAACACAGTTTACTGTATGTATTTGTACTTTTAGGTATTTGACACCCTGTCCATAGTTATTGACATTTTTACTTCAGACACTGTCACCTCTTGGTGTTGTGAGCAGTAGACTGTTGTTATATTTGTACTCATTTTATACTTATTATTATTATTACATTCTTTTCTTCTTTTACACTCCAAGCATATATTTAAAACTACGTTTTCCTACATTTATGCTTTTCATTCAGTATTTCTGTATTTTATGTTAGAGTACAGTTTTGCATTTTGTTTTTTTTCTAAAATGAAAGTTTTAAACAGAAGTTTTAAATTAATTTTATTTTGCTGACATGAGCTTTTTTAACACAAGAAAACGTTTTTTTTAATGCAGGACACTTTTAATTATTTAACTTAGTATTTAATTAGTTAATTGAATAGTGGCTGAATGCAATTACTGTGCTTTGCTTTGGCACATTTTTCCCTTTAAAACTGTGTATGAAGTTTTTTTCTTTTGTCTGATGAAGTCTTCCAAAGGTGGCAGACGAAAAGTGCTTCACATTATACTTTTTTGGAGTTTTTCTAGCCAGATCTGAGCCTGTGTTGTTTTTTTTTCGTTTTGGAGAGTTTGTTGTTCCAGTTATTTTCCACTGTGCTAGATAAACAAGATTTTTAGTGTTACAGTCAGCTTCAGGAAAATGTGTAAATATTTTGTTGTAAGTGGGATGTGTGAATTTCCTAGACTCATCTATAGAATTGCAAAATGAACAATCGTTTTGCTGTTTGGACTTGTTTAAATTTATAGTAAACTGAATAAACAGATTACTACAGTGGCACAAAATGAGACAGAGTAATGCAGAAGAAAGCAATCAAATCCTAACATACTGCCATAAGCTTTGGACTTCAATCTCATCTTAGATGCAGTAGATGACTGGCACCAAACATTGCACAAATTCAGAGTTAGAAGAATAATGAATCAGAAGGGAGAAGATACATCATCAGGGTGATGTGGAGACTGGGAGAAAATAAATTATTACTGAAGAAAAATAATGGTGTCTAACAAGAGTATGTAGCCGACAGGTACTCCTAAATTATGTATTTTAAAAAAAACTCATTAGCACTTAGCTAATGGTGCAACTAGAGCCCTTGAAATTATTAAATAAATCTTTCTACACATTTGAGCATTAACTCATCACATCCCAAAGGAATTGGAATTACTACTTCACAGCATTAAAATAACAGTATTGAAACACACAGAAATGTATGGAAGAAGGATGCATAAACAGAGAGAGTTGCAGACAGATGCAGAGAAGGATAGCAAAAATATTTTTGGAGGACATGTAGGAACATCTGTATGCTGTTTTAGTCTTACGTTTTAAGTCGTTATTAATCTGTCACAATCTGTACAATAAATTTATTTCTATAGGTACAAATAAGGGGTGGGAGAGTGCAATACACATGAATACTTAAACAGGATATGGTAGCCTTATTAAGTTTATCTGTTGGGGCTGCAATTTTTTGGCAATGGTATCTTGCTGCACTTTCCCAATTTTAAGTGAAGTCAATGTATTATACATAGATGAATACAGACATTTCCAAGTAAATATATGATAGGAATATGAACTGTCATGCAATAAAATCTGACATACAGCAGTAGTCAAACCCATAACACTATGCTAAAACATCAAGCCAAAAAGAGGGTAATTGTCTCACCATGCCACATATGTACTCCTACTTTTGAAATTTTATCAAGCTGCCTAATAAATGTTACATTAGCTGTTCCACATTACTGCCTTAAGTATGGCTTTACTCTGCATTCTCATAGTGCATTGGATTTAAGCACATTTGCAGAATATTAACAGGACTGCTTCAGATTGCACTGAAGCTTTTTGCAAGAAGAAATTACACAGCATTCACTATCATTCAACATTGCTGTGAATGTCCAACTCTGTGAAAATGCTGAAGACATAAACTGAAGACTTTTTCATGGGCCATTTTTGGCCATGTCTGTGTTGTGAGTGAATCTATCTTTTGACCAGACTAAATATGGGAAAATGGGGTAGATAAGACAGTACTAAAAATGGGATTTGTAAGTAGAGGATAGAACACAAGGCAAAGAATTCAGGAATTTACAATGGTTCATGGGAAAGTACCATATATATACATATCTTCACAACATCAAGGAACAACTGTACACACAATGTCATGACTTTGCAAAGTCATCACACCAGTGATGGGTTACAACAATAGAACAATGTTATATGGCCAATCTGACCTAATGAATTTTAACAGGATGACACATAGGTGACATGGAGAGCTATGTATGGGACATATTTTTTGGGGGGGACAGTCCCTATGTTTTTTTTGGGGGGGGATGATGAGAACCATGCTTAAAAATGAGGGTGTCAGGTAGACAAGGTAAGTTAGGAAACATCCATAGACATATAGGACATACAAGACATACAGAGATGGAGACAAAAGCCTCAGGGACACCATGACAAGGGATAGGTAATGAACATTGGAGATGCATCCTAGTGCAGCATAACAGATAGAATCTAGTCCTCACACTCAGAACTCTCATCACTCTTGCAGCAGCTCCCTGGGTTAGTGCTGGATATGGCATTGTCTTTGCAATGTGACACAGGACCTTTTCAACTCTGTTGATACATGCACTAAGTTCCCTCTCTATTATATTCTCGACCAGCGTTGTCAGCTCTTGCCGGGTGACAAAATTGCTACATCCACTAATACTGCTCCAGGAGGGTACTACTGCACTAACAGACATGGCAAAGTTACTTGACAAACTTGGAGAAGGTAGGGTAGGGTTGTGGAGCCTACACTGACAGGCTGTGACCCTGAAGTGAAGTGCTGGCTATCCCTGCTGACATCTATGGAGGCATGGCAGACAGAGTTGCAGTGGTCAGTGTACCTCTCTGTGCTGTTGATGACTAGTTTTCATTACCTAGTTATACAAACAGCAGATTGTTAATAAATTATATACCCCCCAAAAAGAAGATTTTTTATATATATATATATATATATATATATATATATATATATATATATATATATATATATATATATATATATGTGTGTGTGTGTGTGTGTGTGTATATAGCTATATATATATATATATATATATATATATATATATATATATACAAACACACACACACACACATATATATATATATATATATATATATATATATATATATATATATATATATATATATATATATATATATATATATTTATCTCCTTATATATTTATATGTGTGTTCGTGCATAAGAAAGCATAATGTGTAACTACATTTGGCTGGCTATATAATTGCTGTCATATCATAGACAGGATATGCGTAAGTATACTTACACAACTGTGGGGTGTTCCTAGTCCTGTATTCAGCCTATCATAGGAGGTCCTGCTTTTACTTTTTAAGTTCACTATAGTGGTGAAGACATTGTTGTGCATTGAATGGAATCCCAGTTGCATTGGAGACAGTCTTGCCTCAGCTTTTCCAAACCTCAGACTTATACTGAGAGAAAGCTTAATCCCCCTGTAGCAGTCTAATCCTGTAGTGCCTCATGAAGAGTGCCACAAATATTCTGGCTTTTCAACACCCCACCTTTGTGCTCTAAGTTTAGTGCTAATCTCTCCCTCACCAGCCACGTCTGCAAAAGTCAAGCTAACAAAATATGTTTGAACTAGTACCTAAATCAGATCTCAAGTGTTACTGGTATTGTGCAAACATGTATAGCCTTTCCAACTTAATCTGTGTGTCTTAAAGGAAACAGATGGACTCCTTAGCAGACACAATGGTGCTACTTATAGCAGATAGCAGTAAATGTATGAAACATGGCATTGAGTTGTGCCATGTGTGATGCCACAAACTTTATCACAGATTCCAGTGCTCAAAAATGGACTGCTTTCTGGCATGGCTTTTTATGTTTGTACTTTGGAAGGTGAAAGATGGCTAGATTCTGGCATATCTTGAGATTGCATCTTACCCAATGTTAAAATGTCATTGTAACTGCTAGGAATTCAACCTGTGGAATAAAGGAGGCAATAACTACAAATTTGTGGTCTAATTGACATTGTCACAAGATAACTAACTTTACACCATGGAAACTTTACAGTAATGATACATGAAGGAATGGAGATTCATTTCAGGGAGCCCTATATGTGTGTGTGATTGTAATCCCATCTTAGGATGCATTCCTATGTAGAAGTTATTCTTACTGCAAGTGAATATTGTGCATGTAGATGCAATTGAACGTGATTATCAGTAGAGGTTGGTTTGTGTTACATGAATACTTTAGAAGACATAAGGGTGCTAAACACATATGTGGGATATAGGATGAGTCATGATGATTACAACAGAAGTACTGTGTCCATCATACACATGCAAGTGATCCTTATATGAAATATATTCATTGTCATGTCTAGGAAGGTGGATATACATTAGGGTGTGCATATCTCTGAAACATTATTCATATAGTCTTGACAGCATATTTTTATTATACAAGGCTTACTGATTTATTACTTGCAAGATACAAGTTTAACATTATCAACTTTCTTTACTGTTACAATCCTATTTAAAAAATTGTGAGAAATGTGCTTCTCACACTTTTTAAAAAGAAAAAAAATGATCTTGTAGCTGAAGTAAAATAGGTTGTATTATTTTTCAAAAGTCACTGTTCTTACACCTTGTGCCACAGAGATAGTGCTATAAGAGGTGGAATTTATCCTCTCATTATTGTTCAGAGTGCTGAAAAATGTGCAGTGTTGCCAAGCATGTTTGAGCTACCTAAGGTAGCCTAAAATAAATTTCTTATCTTTTTTCCATAGGTAGTGGACCATGTTTGCACACTGCCAAGCAGAGAGCAAATGTATCTTAAAATGGAAAAAATACATGTTGTGATTTATGGCAAGTGTTCTGTAAACAGGATTTGAACAATGCTCTATGTAATTTATTTCTACCAAGTCACCTCAGTTGCACCTTGCGTCAGAGAGAAAATTACCTGACAGGTGTATTTTCTTGAAATATTACTATCCAGAGTGTTGCCAGCCATGCAAAGCTGTTAGGTATTTTTGAACTACCTAAGGCAGCTTAAACTAAAATGTTCACTTTTTTCCTTAGGAAGTGTACACGGCTTACGTGCTGACAAGGGAAGAGCAAATGCACCTTAAAATGAAGGTAAATTAAAAAAAAAAAAAGCCATACTATGATAACTTGCAGTGTGATCTCTACACAGGATTAAAACAATGTCTCATGTGTCTTATGTAATTCAGTTCACATCAGTTTCACCTGGATGCACAGAATTTGACATCTGTCAGGTGTAGTTACTAATTTAAGTACTCTCTCTGTTGGGAGAGGCTGTGCAATGTTGCCAGGTATGTTGGAGCTACCTAAGGTAGCCTAAACTAAATGTTTCACTTTTTTCCTTAAGTAGTGAACTGTGCTTGAGCTGTTCTGATTGGGGAGCAAACATACCCTAAAGTGAAAACAAATGGAAAAGTAAATATTGAACTGTTCTTTAAACAGGATTCAGAGAATGCTTCATGTGCCTTATTTCTCTCTGTTCATTTCAGTTACACCTTGTACCACAGAGTTTGATATCTTTCAGGTCTATTTACTGAAGAAAGTACACCCCCTGTTGTGGAGGGATGGGGCACGTAATTACCCCAGGCATGTTTGTGCTACCTAAGGTAGCCTAAACTAAATTTTTCCCTAAGAAGTGAACAGTGTTTGCGTAATGCCAAGCAGAGAACAAATAGAAAATACATTAGAAGAGTAATATATGTTGGGAAAATTACAGACAGTAAATGAAATGGAACACATAGTTATATGTAGCAATGACAGGAGCAAGACGTACACTCAAGTGAGCAATTCTTCCTTCTCACATCTCCTTGCAACATCAGACATGTTCTTTGTGGAGTTTATTATCATAATTGATGTTAATCACATATTTTGTTAAAGTGGATTGACTAATACTCACATGTTGTTAGCAATATTGACAGCAGATATGTTTTAAATAGCAATGCCATAGTATCACAAAATGTGATGAAATATATATTCAGACAATCCTCTGTAAAAGTATTGTGTCAGCATATTCAAACTTTGTGTCAGATATACTTCATCTATAAGCTCACTGCACTTACATCTTGTGCCACAACAAAAGTGAACTGTAAGGAGTATTTTCTTCTCTGAGGAGTATCAAGAGTGCTGGTTTGCCCTACCTATGGCAAGCTAAACTAAAATTTTCACCTTGCTTCTTAAGCCATAAAGGTGATTTTCAGACTGCTAACTGATATGCAAATAATACAAGAATAAATGTAAAGTGTTGTAAATAATATAATTTACATGTATATGGTGGACCAAATGTGTCATGTTGTAACAGGGAGCTGTATGGATTTGAATGCTCAGACAAGGGTATTGAAATCAATCATTTCACCATCTTCCCAAAGTTGCCACAGACAAAAACATCTACTAGCAAGGTGCAATGATAATGTGACATTGTACCAAGTCTCATCGAAAGTGCAACACAAACAAGTTATGAAAATTGTCCTTTCACATCTGACTGTGAATGTCTGGATGATTGGGATATTGGAAACCTTTGGCATAGGCATGCACTCACATGATATTAAATGGAAAGTGCAATCCCTGCATGTGTACGCCTTTCTTCTTGTCTGGTGAATCCTTTGATAATTTACCCTGTCATAATAGGAACTCTGTCTCTATTTCGTTGACATGTTATCTTTAACAATACTTATAGTACTCACTTTAATATGAACAAGCTTTTCTACTAAGGGCCAGTAACTATGGTCATTTAAGTTCCCCTAAATCAGTCAATCAACCTGTAGCCTTTTTTATGTCTCTCCTCCCTGACATACCCTTAGTAGGTGTATAGCAAAGATGGGAGAATGTGAAAACTGATTGCTCCTGTAGTCAGTGTAATTTAAAGACATCTGCAAGCTATTAATAGCAAACACTTCTCAGTGTCGGTCCTTGCATTACTATGGTGCATGCAATTGTGTAGATCCTTATACTATGTTTACAGTTTCTGCAATTAGTGCAGCTTTTGATATTTAGGAATGCTAATGATTGAACAGCTCATTTGCATAATAACATTGCTCACAGGGCTAACCCTGAAATACATATAAAGGTAATTGTATAGCTAATGCCCCTTTGTTGTACTAGTGAAAGTGTTTTGAAACACAAGGGGCAATACTTCTAGTAAAACAAGACTTTACAAGATGTATCAATTTTCTACAGTGCTTTGCTGTCAAGATATGCTGTTATATTTTAAGAAGTGCTTTTAGTTTAATATTAACAGGTGAAGTGCATTGATTGCTGAAAAACATTTGCATGATTTTAGATTTATTTACTTTTCTCTCTTCCTGTTGTCATAGGTATGTGTGCAATTCTAGAATGATACTGCAAAATGCTACATGACCAATTCATTATTATTGTTTTATTCTGTATGTCATGTTTTTTGACCTTTGCTGATTCCACCACAATCCTTGACATTGGTACAGATGTGGATGGCAGACACAAAGTGTCATAATATGAACTTCCAGATATGAAAGAAGCAAAAAGTGTCTTTGTTATATGTTTATATGCATGTATCTCAGATGTCTTTTATATTTCTATATAGCTATATGTGTATATATCTATATAGCTATATGTACATATATCTACATCAGTATTGATCTATGCCTGTGTGTGTGTGTGTGTGTATGTGTGTGTGTGTGTGTGTGTGTGTGTGTGTGTGTGTGTGTGTGTGTGTGTGTGTGTGTGTGTGTGTGTGTGTGTGTGTGTGTGTGTGTGTGTGTGTGTGTGTGTGTATATATATATATATATATATATATATATATATATATATATATTATATATATATATTTTTTATTTATATATATATTTTTATTTATTTAAGTGTTTTTGTTCTTTTAACTGCGTGTGTAGCACACCATCTGCGCACTGCCATGTGGTGGTGGTTTTGTCAGTGGGTTATAAAGCAAGTTGTATATATATATATATATATATATATATATATATATATATATATATATATATATATATATATATATATTATATATATATATATATATATTTAATGTATATATATTTTTTTTTATTTAAGTCCTGTGTTTGCACTTCTTTGCGTGTAGCACACCATCGTGCACTGCCATGTAGTGGTGGTTACTGTCAGTGGTTATAGACACAAACGTGTTGCTTGTTAAATTTTCCCTTAGCACTTTGCTTGTGGTCCTCCAGAGCTTTTTCATGGCCCTACTCTACTTTTAAGTGAAGCAGTAAGCCTAGTCTCAAAAGTACCAACACACCTCTCACCCACTAGCCATTCATAAGTGTGATCTCTTTTCCTGACCATATAAATTTACCTAACACTATGGACAGACAATTTTCCACTTTTTCTTCAGCCAGCTTGGTTGACATGGTCATCCTGAGGCAGTGTAGCAACTGTCTCATGTTCACTGACAACCCTCTACTCCTAGTACACACAAACTCAACATGTGAGAGATGCAACTATATTAAAATCCTTGAATCCATGCCCTCTCACACACCAGTCAGTTCATATGACAATGAGTGGGTTGTAAGCATGCACCCCTCACCTCTTACTCCACTCAAACACATATAACACATACCTACATACGCAGATGTCCTCACCAGAAATATACATAAACACCAGAGACCTCTAAAACACAAACACATAAAACATCCTCTACAGAACACAGTACACATAATGTCTCACACACCAGTGTCTCATCTGTGAAGCCCTTAAGGAAAAACACAAAAACCAAACATATTAGTCATAGGTGATTCCATGGTGAGACACACAGATGTCCCTCTCACCAGGCTGGATAAGGAAAAGGTCATGGTCAGTTGTTTGTGAGGTGCTAGGATCTTCCATATCACACATGCACTCAGGTCTCTCAACAACAGGTACTGCTTTGACACTGTCATAGTTCATGTTGGTGTGAACAGTTTGAGACTCATCTCTCTGGACAATATGAAGAAAGCATGATTGAGCTCTTGGATTATGTGCCTCAGGCAGGTATATCCCTAGCCTTAAACAACATTTTAGCTTAACCTAAGATGATGTCTCACTGCAAACAGAATATGATTGACTTCAATAATTGACTTAGTTTCTGGTGTCATTCTAAGGGGATCCAGTATCTGTCAGCCTGGGATGACATGATCGACAGACCTCGATGCTTTGCCAGAGATGGTCTTCATCTGTCACCCCTGGGATTTTGGCTAGTGGCTAAGGAACCCCATAGTGCCTTTTTAGGCAGTGTCTCAAGGACAAAATCCCTGACCTAAAAACTCCATCTAAAAACATCCTCAAGGTTACACTGCTAAACATTAGGAGTCTTAACATGAAACTGCGCTCACTGGAAGCAGTCTTCACCCTGGAAGACACAGACATGTGTGCAGTCACAGAGACTTGGTTCAAGGCTGTGGAGAGCACCCCAGCCATTCCGGGTTACACCTCCTTCCACACATTCAGACCAAAAACTGAAGGCATGAAAACTAAAGGAGGCAATGTATCAATATTCATTAAAGATAAATACACTTACAGATTGGTTAAACAGTTTGATTCCCTGGAGATACTTAAGGTGCAAATAACTGTTGGGTATACACCTATTCAAGTCATTGTCTGCTACAAGACCCCTTCCATAAATCAGGGCACACAGCCTACCTGTTTAGATCTACTTGAGTCTATCAAGATACATTTGAATACCATGGTTTTGAGTTACTTTAACTACCCATCCATTGACCGGGTTAATTACTTATGCTCAAACTCATTTGCTCTAATGCCCTGGAGCAGTTGCTTAACACCCCCCACAAAGGGTGCCAACATCCCGGATCTAGTGCTTACCAATATGGGGCACCACTATAGCATCCCTAATGTGAGGTCTTTTCTGGTGAGATCTGACTCCAAATCAGTCTCTTTTGAATTAACTATCACACCTGACCCTCCCTAGCAGCAACTAAAATATAAAAAAACTTCTCCAAAGCAGATTAGAACCTCTTACGGAATGGTATAAATAGATTCCCTGCTCACCCCCCCTCAGATGGAACTAGCAGCTATGCTGAGTTCTACAACAATGCTTTACACAAACACCTGTAATAACTGCATTGACTTGGCTGTACCTGACACTACCAAAACAAGCTTTTCAAGGAAGAGCAAACCTGCCTGGTTGACAACTACCATTAACAGATTTTACAATAAGAGGAAGAAATTGTTGTCTAAGAGTAAGAGGGAGCAAGTTCTAAACTGGAAACACTCCATCCTCAGCTTAAACAAGCAAATAAGACTTCTTGTGAAGTCTTCTAAAGCAAACTACAATTCCAAATTAGCTACATCAACTAAGGACAACCATAAGGCGTTCTTATGTTACATCCGTTACCTAAAAGTGCTGAACTGGTAGTTAATGTTACCACATATACTGAGCCTGTGATTATAGCTAAACTGTTGGCCATCAGGATTCTGTGAAACTTTTACTCCTCTGTCCCTGCCACATGTAGCCCATGACATCCCTACCACTTGTCTCCTAACTTGTATCTCTAAAGAGCAGGTCATAAATGCCTTCTCTAAGGCCAAATACCCAGCATCTATGTGACCTGATATCATCCAACATGGGCTCCAACAAGAATTAGCAACACCATTGGGTACTCTTTTCAATCATAGTCTAAGCACCAGCTTCATCCCAGCTGAATGGAAAATGGCCACCGATATTCCCTTGCATAAAGGTGGTGCTTCTACTGACCCCAGGAACTATAGACCTTTTAGCCTGACTAGGCTTATCTGCAAGGCCATGGAGCGAATCATCATGGACCTTATCAACAAAGATATAGGTAATCTCCAAACACTTGACCCTACTAAGTTTGGATTTGTCAAAGGGAGATAAGGGAGATCATGCCTATTAAACCTGGTGGACTTTTTAAGATAGTCTCCAAGGCCATGGTTGAGAGGAAATCTGTGCATATAGCCTGCCTAGACTTTGCCATGGGTTTTTACACTATCCCCACTCAGGCATCATTGACAAACTCACCAAGCTAGTTATCAACCCTTATATCATTAGATGGGTCATTAATTGGCTCACCAATAGAACACATATAGTCAAAATACGGGAATCAACCTCCAACAGCAGACCTGTAACCAGTGATGTTCCACAAAGATCAGTTCTGGGACATTTACTGTTTGGAATCTATTTATCTGAAGTACAAGCAAAAACTATCGGTCTGTGGCTGAATGCTGTTTCAATGAAAGTGAGTTTCAAGGGCAGTGAAGTTTTAATCCTGTTCTCATTGAGACACCATATTGCTTTGCTTAGCAAATGTCTTATCAGTGTTTGTGATATAAAATTTGAAATAAAAGTTTTATATTAAATCAAATAATCATTGCAGAAGTTAAACAGAAAACAGTAGGCACACTGAGAGGCTTGAACAGTGTTTATGGTACCTGAGGAGAAATAGCGGGGAAGGGGGCATGTATGGGGTGAACTGTGATCCATTACCCTGCCTAGGGCCCCTTTTGACCTTGATCCAACTCTGATCCTTAGAATATAGAAGCACATAAACTAGTAATGTGAGAGTATAAAATTACACTGCTACCGATATACATTTTAATACAAAGTTTGCTTTACATTTAGGAAGAAAAAGCACATATATATATATATATATATAAATAAATAAATAAATAAATATATATATATATATATATATATATATATATATATATATATATATATATATATATATATATATATATCATCTCTCCTTGGTATACAAATGTCAGGGTTTGGAGAATTTTTTTATTATGCTTATTTTTTTTTCTCTCCTGCCACCATCTTTCATAGTACCGGCCTGGCACCCTCATACCTGACTAAGACAGGCCTAGCTTACGGGTGACACAGTGGCACAGGAGTTAGTGTTGTTGCCTCACAGCAAGAGACTTCCCTGTTCAAGTCTTGGTTGGGACGCTTCCTGTGCAGAGTCTGCATGCCCTCCCCGTTTTTGTGTGGGTTTTTCCTGGGTGCTCCAGTTTCTTCCCACATTCCAAAGCCATGCAGTGGATGGATTGGACACTCTAAATTAGCAGTAGGTATGAGTGTATTGTGTGGAAGAACTACTGCAGCAGGACTAGGCACCTGGTGGTGTAAACTTTGGCTGTAGATGATTGTCACTGAAAAAGTGACACCCAACCCCATAAACAAAAATGGGAAAAAGGGTTTTTGGATGGATGAACAGGTATGCTAGCTTGTCTTCCTTGCCTCTGCAGAATTAATCCAGTATGCTGGGACAGTTATGGAACTAGGCATCCAGAGTCTCAGCGCATCTGGGCATCCAACCGGAGGTAGGTCTTTTTGCTATATAGGCAACCCATTCCACCCTTCCTTTGCAGACCCAATGGTAAGCTCGGGGTTGGGTATGAAAAAAAAGATGTGCAATATATTGCCCCACATCCTCAATAGCTCAGCTATGTCTCCACCCTATAGGAATCTATAGACACTCCTACAATGTGCCATTCTCCAGTCTCTACTAAGGATCATCACAGTAAATGCCAATTGGGCCCCTCTCACACACCCTGGCATGACAGCACCTATACCTCCCCTCCTCTCCATCTGTGACAATGGAGTGGATCTGAAATGGGACAATTGAAGCAACTAAAGTAAAATCATTCACAACTCTTTGTTCAAATATTTTGACTGCCTGATGATTAAGGCAGCTGAAACACAAAGCAATAGAATTTGTAATCCACAAATCCATTGATTTGTTATTATAATTTTCCTTTTCCTTGAATCAAAACTTCTTGTTCAATTTTCTATGGAATTCTCACAAATCTTAAACAATTTAATATGAAGTAGCATGATCTGCACAAATAAATCTGAAACTGCATTAGGAAAACTAAGTACACAGTGGTTAAACACCACAGAGGAAATATTCCCTGCACTATTGCCAGTCCAGTTTTTCAACAAATGGACCTGCATTCTCCTGTATGCTGTATGCTTTCTTATACCCTATTGCCTTTGTCATTGCCAAAAGGAGTAGCAATTTAATTTTTTTTTTACTGGGAACATTTATTCCAGTCAGTAATTTAATATTGTCACCAGGTGTAGTTAAGTCTGCATCTATATTAAAGGAAGGCCCCTCAATCACAGATGAATCCAAGAACCACAGAATCATTTTGGGTATAGACCACCTCATCTATCTTTTATATTTAGCCCTAGAATGTGACTTGGTTTGATTCAGCCCTACAGCAAAGCAAAAAGTTCTCTTAGTTTTCTTCCAAGGACATTCCTGTTTGTTTTGCAATCACTGGCATCTATAGTATAATGTTTAGCATTTTTGTTCCCAGGCACTGTCCAAACTTTTTATAGTACTTACCATACAATGTATATGAAACATGGGAACTGAATATTTAAAGTAAAGCCAGTGCCTCCTGGACTTCTTTCTCCCAGGCTGGAATCTGACTTTCAGAGTGTTCTACTAGTGTCTTAACAAACATTTATGTGTGATATAACATGCTGATCAAATATTTATTTATTGATTTGTCATGTGTCATGTATGTTGTTACACTGGTCTAATGACCATAGTCAGGTACACATCAAGCCATATGGGTAGCGCTGACAATAAAAAAAATAAAGTAAAATGGACATAATATAGTAACTGATAACAAATACAGCTAGATAGCAGATATAAAATATTCCTTGCCTAAATTCTTAAAAAAATAATTACAAATAAAGGATTAATATATCACATTACAGACATTATTAGATATACAATATGAATGACATTTATGATATAATTAATCAACAGCTGACCAGTTTGGCATTGCATGATCAATACTATTATTCTGATCAGAGCACCAATGATATGGAGTTGTTTTTTATTGGCTACATAATAATTGGGCAAGAAAATGAAAACGGAATATGACTGATATAACAAATTGTTACTACAATATATATTACACTGAAATACACGTTTACTTTATTGAATGTTTAGGCACATATGCATTGTTAGTATATTTTGAGTGAAGAGTTCAACAATTTGAGCAACCAAGAGCTACATATTTAAAAAGTGAAACAAAGCACCATGGTGAATTTGCTTGCTGCTGTCTGTACTCATCCATGCTTGAAGAAACAATCGCATCTGTTTGCTCAGTCAGTTTTCATAATCTTGTATGAATGGCTGCAGATTATTAGTATATTTCATAATTTCAGGCAAAGAGTTCCAGAAAGTTAGAGCAATTTGAGAGAAATGGTGCAGTGATTAACATTGTCACCTCACAGCAAGAGGTTATCTGGTTCGATTCTCCACTATGGTGCCTTCTGTGCAGAGTCTACATATCCTGCCTGCATTGGTGTGGGTTTCCTATAGGTACTCTGGTTTCCTCCCCCTTTCCAAAGACATGTGCTTGGAGTGTTTCCTCCACAGGCCTCTGCTGAAAATAGGCTCTGTCCTAATCAGACTTTCATGATTAACAAACGTTAAATTAAATTAAAAGTTAAAAAGACATTTCTCTGAATGCTAATTGAATGGCTTTGTGTAAGGTGTAGTACTTGAGGGGTTAGTTAATGAGTGGAAGCTGTTTCACATTTGTAGTTTATTTTTAAGGGGTAGACAGTAGCTATAAAAAATCAATGTAAAGATAAGTTTGTTTTAATAGGAAGGAAGCTCTTTGTTACACTGGAAGCCAATTCATCTTTGACGATTTAGTGCAATGATGACCTTTGCTGGGACAGATGAATAAATCTTAATAGTTTGTTTTCTGTGATTTGCAGTAGAGTGCAGTTTTGAGGTGAGACTAAGGAAATGATTGGACAGGCATATTCAAGTCTTGATAATAAAACATTAATTGTAATGGCTTCTGTTCTAAGAAAAATTGTGATTTTGTATGCTACATTCAGTTGGTTTAGTAGCAGCTGTGCTTGTCTTTCAGTGTGTAGGTCAAAGATAAGTTTGGTCTCTAGGGTTAATCCTAGGTATTTCTGAAGGGGCAGTAGTTAGGTTGTGTACTATAAGGTCTGAGATAGCTAGATAGACAGAGAGAGAGAGAGAGAAAGAAAGAGAGAGAAAGAAAGAGAGAGAGAGAGGTAGCTTTGGTTAGTCTCTTCTGAGCCCTAAATAGGATAGCTGTAGAATTTTTTTTTTTGGTGTTCAGGGATAAACAGTTAGATTGTAATCAATTGCACAGTAGTGAGTAGTCATTTTGAAGATATGGATTAATGTCTTCAGCGCATATATCAAGTTTAGTAGCATAAAAATATTTGTGCATAAAACTCAGTTTATATTTATCAGATTCTAAGGGTGATCAGTGATAAAGAGGAAGAACAGCAGGGGACTGAGGACTGACGCTCATGATACATAGGAGCTTAGATTCCCTATTTGAGTATGTGAGTCATTTGCAGAAGCTATGAATGAACTATTTGAAAGATACTCCTTGAGCTAGGATCAAACTTCATTAGCAAAGCCACTGTGATGGAATTTTTGTAGTAGCATGCTGTGATTAACTGATTCAAAGGCTCTTTGTTGTCTACAAATATGGCTCCTGTTAGGATGCATTTGCTCAAGTTAATAATCACCTAATTTATTAAGAAATATAATGTTGTTATTGTACTATATTTAGCCCTAAAATCATGTTGCTTTTGGGAGAGAACTACATATTTTTAGATGTATTCTAAAACCTGATTGTAAACTATATTTTCGTAAGAGGCCTGAAATCATTTGCTGTTTTGCATGTTGGGATTTTTGGAAGGAGAGGATAGTTGCTTTATATATATATAATGAAAGTTGCACAGTGCACCACTTGCCTTAGGTCTTTCAAGCATGACTGCCGATAGCCACATCCATCCTATATATCTGCATGCATACAAGGTAATTCAAAGCCTACAGCTTTCATGGAACACTTTATATGTACTTAATTCTTATTTTTTAAGGAACTTTCCTCTTCTGCTGTAAGTGGGTGTGTCTTTCAAAATGCCTTTGCTTTTCATTTATTTTGTGCTTAGCTTATTTGCCTATAAGCAAAGCAGTGCTCTTTGCAGATAACCATTAAGTAGCTGCCAAGTCCCAGATTTTGATTCATTAACAATCTTGTAGGCTTCACATAAAGCCTACATGATGTAAGTAGGTCAGTGTAATGAGCATTAGCTCTAATCGAATATGCATGTTGGTCATTGTGCCTGCAGTCTGCAAGCACCTCTATGCAGTGAGCAATAGTGCCTGCAACCATGAAAAGGTGGCTGCATGCATGAGTACAGAATGTAAACAAAACGGCTTGCAAAGCTAAGATATGAGCACATACTGCAGCCCTAAAATATTAAGGACAAGTGAAAGAATTTTGAATGGGGGGAAGTGAAATGTGGGAATTGTACATAAGGAACAATGGTTGTTCTGCATAATAATTAATAGGGAAGGGAAAATAGGTAAAGTGTAGTTATATACCACAGACTAATGTCCAAAGTGTCAAAGAAACATTCCTAACATAAATCTTGCCATAGTAATGTAATGATAATTAAAATGCCAATGATAATACTGGTGTTATGCATATAACTAAAAATGGACATGCTAACAAAGGTTGCAATAGGGTTATGAAACTGCAGTGTAACAAAGGTGCGTTAAAATGTGATAAACATGTTTATATAATGACAAGTGGAGATAGTGAACAAGGACAGAAGATATATTATGGGATGAATGCAATGATTACAGTTATTGCATATGAGATGTATACACAAGAAATGTATGTAATGCAAGATGACACCACAACTGTATTCCCCACCACAGCATGTACACACAAGAGCAAACAGAGCTTGCAAGTAAAATGTCATGTACATTGCAAATGGGCATATATTTGCAAAGAAATGTAAGTGGAACAGTTGGGAAAAGGGTTTATTACCTATAAACATATAATAGACAAGCAGGTGTTGTCTGGTCATGAAATACTAAATGGTAATATAGTAACACATAACATAATTGACAAATGACAACACAGATCGGATGGCATTTCAAGATGTCAAGTTTTACATTGTTAATTTGCAAACATCTCAGACATCGTTTTATTGGGCTTGGATACATGGAATTAAAGGTAGCAGTAAAATAACAGCAATTCAACAGCACCAACACACCAGAAAGTGTTGTAGCAGAGGACCAGTCACAGTTTTTGATGGTCTGGCTGCATGCTCTGCAGTAAGAGATGTTTACAGAAACCTCATCACCCATTAAGCTGTATAGTGTGACAACAACAATAGCAGTAACAAATAAATGTCTAGATTAAGACGTACACTAGAGAACATAATTCTTTTCTGACTAGGTATTGTCAGTGAGCAATGAATGATATAATAAACATTCACATTGTGTCATTTCCAAATACATGGCAGGACAGATACGAGACAGATGCATGCCATTCATGGATACCGCAGAACTACACATATCAGTTATACCATAAAGAACACCATTGAAGGGTTTACAGCACTTTCCTTTCATAAGGGGTATGGATGCCCATACCTAGCAGGACAAGGCCTGAAAAAGATGGTCCTATGACTGCGGTACAATTATTGTTTGATTGTAAGCCACTGCTGTCTGACACACAGATGTTATCAGATTCAAACTTCTGCTTGTTATACTGTGCTCTCTCCAGACCTCTATATTAACTGTGTGTGCCTCATCAGATAGAAATGGAGGCTGTCATAAATAAATGAACTGAATGTGTGTATTAAGAAAGGTGTTACAAATAAAATATGAGCAATCAGATTTAATCAGAATGTTGGCAAGGAGCAACACGTTACTGTCCACACAACAATTAGCAGTACAAAATGAATGCTTCTTTGACAAAGAAGCTGTTTCCATCATGTAGGATACATACTGTCCCAGAAATGAACCACAATCTATCCGTGTATGTACGCTATACAAACCAGCACTCAATGCACATGAGGCAGGACCACTCACAGCACACTATGCCCCAAATAACCATTTCACTGCTATGCAGTCATCACAACCTGTAACGATATAGCTTTGGCAAACATAAAAATGGATAAGAATAACAAGATACAATAGTGCTTATGCAATATCAGTATATTCATATAATGTTGTCCTTTCAGGAATTGAACAGTAAGCTACTCTGCTAACTAATGAAATGTTGATGTACCACCAGCATCATAGTGCTTCACACATTCCACTTATGCTAATGTACTACATCAGTACATGTGTCATGAACAATCTCTTTGAGATAAAAGGGATGGTGGAGGCCTCTCCCACTGTAAACGGACACATTATAACTGTGGTGGATGCCAACAATGCATTACAGTATAAGACCCAACAATGCTAACAGGCACTAAATGTGGATGTTGAACACATGAGCATTTGACAACAGAAACTACAAAATATTGTACAGGATGAATGCGTCATGATAGAAGTGTTAATACAATAGTGAGATACATCAGTATGTCAAGGCATTACATCATGTTATCGGTGCAAGGGATGTGCATGCCTTTGCTGTTCTAAGGCAACAACATTTAGAATGTTGTTTCTTTCCCTTGTGCCAGAGGATAATACTTCCTACATAAGTAATCACATGTCATCATTACCCTGAATAAAAATATTGCTATGTGAGAAATTATCATAGTTTTTTTTGTTAGAAGAATCAACATCTATACATGTGCCTAGCAGGTGGGTTGGACAACAGCATTAGTGACATGTACATTCACGATAAGAGCGACACAATGTAGTCTAAGCAGTAATGGCTGGATGTTAACAAACTAACTAAGATCACAAGCTATGGATTAGTCCCTGAATTGCAAGCACCGCAAGATATGATGAGGTACGACTGGGACAGTGCACAATAAAATGGGTGAAATCATCACTGTTTATTAGCTGGATATTTATGTTAAAAAATGGTCAAAGTGCACAATAACACTGTACAGCTACACATCATATGTTTATTTGAAGAGTAGCATACACAGTATGAGGGTGAAAGACAGACCCAAAGCTGGCCTCAAACATCCCACATATGTAGTTACACAATGTACAAAGCACAGTATCAAAGTCATGCAACAAAGGAGAATTTGCACTCCAGCTGTGAAATTCTGCAGTTATTGTAGCACTGTGTTATTATTGTGTGGCCCAAACATTTTATCCCCTGATGATGCTATGATTTGCTAGTGTAACACTGTGTCACTGTAAATCCATCTCATACGTTGGTGTTCATAAAGGTGGTTTGAGATAGACAATTGTGTATGACAGTAACCACAATCACACTATTAAAGTAAGCATCGATATGAACCACCTATCTTTGTAGTTACACCATCTATACAACACATTATCAGCATCCAGTGCCATGGGAAAATACTGAGTTCAAGTGAGGGCTACAGTATCTATGAAGGGATGGCATCAGCAGTATATTTCCAAGAAGACGTGTCTGGTAAAATTATTTTTCCAGCCATCTGGAGTTGTAATAATTGCCACTGCAAATATGTGTAAATCAGTCTTGAATTTTTTTGCAGTCACCCACTTACTTTTAGAAATTAACCACAGTTGTATTTGAACTTTATATCTATCTATTTACACCTTCTAGATAATAGTGTAAGACAAGCAATTGACACAGAAGAAGTCTGACTGTTAAGATGAGAAAATGCATTTTTGTAAGGATGGCCTCATCACTGTGTCACAGAGAATGATTATGAAAAATGTGGGATAAAGGATCTGTGTGCAAATTCAAATGTATTCTTCTTAGGGGAAGGGTATGCAGTACAAAACATTATGCAGACACACACACACACACACACGCACACACACACACACACACACACACACACACACACACACACACACACACACACACACACACACAGGTTTCCCATGTTAAGCATCAATTCTCATACCTGTCTACTTACACAATCTAGAGAGCACTGAATTAGTCACAAGTACCACAGGAGAAGTCTGACTCTTAAGGGAAGAAAGGGCACTTTTGTCAGGATCTGTGTGCAAATTCAAATGTATTCTTCTCCAGGGAAGTGATTACAGCACAAAGTGTACACACACTCGCACAGGCACACAGAGACACTCAGACACACACAAGTTTCCCATGCTGAGCATTAACTCCCCTACCTATCTGCATAGGCTACCTAGAGAAAAATGAATTAGTTGAAAACACCACAAGCAAAGTCTGACTCTTAAGGGGAGAGAGTGCACTTTTGACAGGAAGACCTCATCAGCATGTTGCAAGAGAAGATGTTTCTGAAAAAGATTGGGATAAGGGAACAGTGTGTAAATTCAAATGCCGTCTCCTCATGACAAGTGGCTACAACACAAAGCAATGCTACATTGAGCTTCAAATATCCTACATATTTGCTTACACAGTCTTGAGAGCACTATATTAGTCACAAGTGCCACAGGAAAAGTCTAATGCTTAAAAAGAGGGAGTGCACTTTTGTCAAGATGACCTCATCACTGTGTTTTGGAGAGAGGATGTTTCTGGAAAGAAGTGGGATAACAGAGATGTGCAAAGAGTTAAATGTATTCATCTGAGGGGAAATGATTACAGCACAAAGTGTTTTACATACACACACACACACACACACACACACACACACACACACACACACACACACACACAGACACACGCACAAGTTTCCGATGCTGAATATTGAGCTTCCTTTATATATTTACTTACACAGTCTCAAAACAGACAGTAACACGCAAACTGATGACCACAAAAGTTCCAAACAACAGAAGAAGCATTGCCACACACGTAAACCTTAACGCTTAATTTTATTAAAAGATACAATACGCCGCCCAGCTGCTGCTAACCAACAGGAAGCTCATCAGAGGGTGTAACATAGCACGAAGAGAATGCGCTATAAATAGCAATACATGAACGTTATATATAACGTACAAATGTTAAAAAATAATAAAAAAAATTATAAACAATGCAATGTATACAATAAATATACATATAAATATGTAACCAACTATGTGGTATGTATATATTCTTACCAAACTTAAAACTGAAACTGAAACTGAAACTGTCACAGCACATATTGTTTACATCATCAGAAAACTGATAGACATGGTTGTAAAATAAAAATTATATATTTTGGATATATATTTGTAGTCAAATTTATGTAAAATTATAAAAACCAACTTTTAACCCACCACAAAACAATTAACAAGCATTGCAGTGGAACAAGTACAAATTAGCTAAAAATAATTATAAATGTAAAAATGCAATAATATATTGTAAATGTCATAATTTATGCTTTTATCACCCAAAACTAAAGTTAAAAAAGAAAAAAAAAGTTCAAAAAATCAATAAAAAAAAATAAATAACAGCTGGAACTTATTATTAAAAAGCTTAGACAAATACATATATAGTAATATGCTGGCAGACATAACAAGACACCAAGGATGTGTAATACACTAAGGAGACACAATCATAAGTGTAACAGTAAGTTTCAGTATGTGTGGTAAGTATGTAGAAGTTTCAGGGTACTAAATTTCAGTAAACATTTAAAGGTTACCTACAATATATAATAATTAATATACTTCTTTACATAATACAGCCATTTAAGCTTTTTCTGATGTAAACTGTCTATACTACATGTCTATTGTTGATAGTTTTCATGTTTTTACTTTTCGTGGTTGAAATTAAGAATATGTTATGAATATACACATTGTTGGTTAATTTTATACACATATGTACTTTGTTTTTTACATATGTTAAAATTTTTTTTTAACATTTGTAACACGTGTTAAACAAATTATCACGTGTTTTGAAAATTCGGAAAATAGCGACTATTTAAAGCCCGCCATGTTACATGTTACTATCAGATGAAGCTTCCTTACAAAGAAAACGCTGGATCTATCGTGGTCTAAATTAAGCATTAAGGCTTAAGGTGTGGTTTTTACGTGGTCACGCTTCTTCTTTTGTTTGTTTACTTACACAGTCTAGAAAGCACTGTATCAGTCAAAAGTGCCACAGGAGAATTCTGACTCTTAAAAGGAGAGAGGGCACTTTTATCAGCATAACCTCATCACTGAGTAGCAGAAAAGATGTTTCTGAAAAAAAAGTGGGATAAAGGATTTGTGTGTAAATTCAAATGCATTCTCCTCAGAAGTCAATAAAGTACAAAGTATTTCAGACACAAACACACACACACACACACACACACACACACACACACACACACACACACACGCACACGCACGTGCATTTCCCATGGTGAGCATCGAACCTTCTACCTATCTAAGTACACAATCTAAAGAACACAGTATTATTCACAAGAACCACAGGAGAAGATAGACTTTAACAAGATGAAATTGCCATTTTACTTCTTGAAAATTCACTGTTTGGAACAGATGGTACTGCGCATCACAGGTCGTGCAACAAACATGTATGTGTGCACAGAACCATGTAACATCACTATGATTGTCTCATGTAATTACATACTTCTCTACTAACATTTAGATAATGTCCTTCAAATACATTGTGTCACCATGAGGGACATTAACGTGTCATACTATGAGACGCCATATGCATTCACTGTTATAAACCATCAGATTATCACTCAAACTCTCCTGGAACTTCATAGTAGGATGACTGCACACATGTATTGCCTTATACTTACACTATGTGCATTGACAAGACAAAACATTCAAGTCTTACATAAGACAGTGCCCTGCAGAAGAACATAATGGATTACAGGTCAACCAAACTTGTAACACAGTTGCAATTGTAAATACTGTAGGTCAGACATACATTAAACAAATGAAGTAACTTGAGTCAACATCATACAGAAATCAAGATAACCTGTTGACAAATTAATACCAACATACAAATGTTGTGCAACCTAAAACAATAAATAACTGATTTTTTTCATGTTGCTGTTTGAGCACTGCCAAGCTGAATTGCATAGCTGATGGCAAAGTCTAAGCGTATCCATTATGATTTCATGAAATGTTCAACTTAGAATGGGAATTAACAGTACTCTGTGTTGCTGTGTGTCAATTTTTGAACCAACTGGAAGTTCAGCCAGGATGCTTAGATCATCTGATAACACAGCGGTAAATTCCAGTTCCACCATAAATCACAATAGTGCTAAATACCAAGGTGGAAAAATATCCATTATCCTTCAGTAAAAATAAAATGTAATGGTTACTCTAATTATAAAAATGCACTTTATTCAAACCAAACGTTGTACAAAACAAAAACTACGACGACTCTTTAATTCCTCAACAGTGACCTTCCAGAAAATTAAAATATCTTCAAGGAATCTAAAATATGTATGAATCAAAGAATGGAACTCAGAATTGAAAACAGCATTTTTCCTAGTCAGCTAGAACTCTATTAGCACAGATGGGGGCACAAGCTGATCCATCGCTACCCCTGAAGTTTGGTGAAAATATTCACCTTCAAAATGTATATAATGGTTTGTAATAACTATTTCCAACAGGGTTTCTATTACTAAAATCATCTTTGCCAATATACTGTTTTACTGAATGAAAAGATCAATAAACAACGATTGTGCTTCTGACTGAGGAATTATAGTGAATAGATTAATAACATCAATGGTAACAAGCAGCAGGGTCTCTACATACTTAACTGACATCATATATTCTAAAAGGTGCCAAGAGTCCCTTAGTGTATAATGATGGTTTCCAAAACATTTCTTACACAAATTATCAATGTATTTCCCAAAATATTCTGTTTTTGACCACTTTTCATCAACAAATGTTCTTTGGGTACCCCAAACAGAGCTAGAACCAAGGGTTTGTACACTATTAAGTACTCAAAATTATTTTTTCATTGAACCCTTGGATTAATTAGTCATCTAACATCACATCTATCTTGTTATAAGCAATGATAATCTCATTTTTAGATACCCTCTTCTATGTAGTTTCATCCAATAGTAAATCAAATGTCTTTAAGGAATAATCAAAATTTTTCATGATAACCATTCCTCTGCCCTTGACATTATTCATAGACTTCTGTCTGTCTTTATAAAGTCTAAAAAGTGTCTTTCATCTTTAGATAAATTATCAAGTAACTTTCTAATCATATGACATTGCTTAAATTTCTCACATATTCTTTCAAAAAATGAGATTAGTAGACTTAATGAGGTAAAAAAGTATTTTTAACACTAATTTCTTGTATAAAATCCTTTGTGTTAGAAAAAGGCAAACATAGATTTAACTACCTGGTGTATAATGTCAATAGAATTAAAATTTTGGCTATGTCCACCCTAAAATTAAGAATGAATTGGAAACCTCTTTTAAAATGGACACTGCACCATCAGTTAAGACAAAATCAGACAAATTTTAGTCATTGCTTGTCAAATTGTTGAACTGCCCATTTAAACCAAAATCACAGTGGACAATAGAGTCAACAGATGCTGAAACTAAAATCTTCTCCCCCCTCTCTGGACCCCAATTTCATCAGTTGGGGGAGTTGTTCTTCCTCGCATTTGAAAACAAATCCCTCTTGGCCACCCTGTCTGACCTTCTCAATTCTGGTTTCTCTAAAAAAGTGGTTTCTGTTGGAACACCGTCAGAATGACCAGAAACAAAGTTGGTGTCATTCAAGTTATTCAAACTGTTCAATTCCTTATCCGTACCAAGTGCATACTTAGAACGAGGAGGGGGGGGTTGAGCTAGGCTTTTTTGTTTTCGTAGTAATATTTATGCCTATATAGTTTTTGACACTTCCATTCTTTGTTCCTTTTGATTATATAGTCCACCTTTGGAAATATACTTTTATATTCCTCTTTGATAGAATTGAAAACAAGTTCAGAACAAATGTTATTATTAAGTTCTTTAAGGGCAATATTTAATGCAGTGATTTTTTTTCATTGTCTTTCATTAAGAGCTCAATAATTATTAACCCTGCAGCATCAAAATGTTCCAAAAATTCATTATGTAAAATAGAATTTTCTATTAAACCAACTGTGAATTTCCAAAGTTTGAGACCTTTAGAAACTCTTAGTCCATAGACATTCCATACAATGCGAATTACCTAAATGGAGGTTCTTCATTTTACACAGTTTTGCTCAGAATCTCTTAATTTTGTTTTTAAGTACTTATGGGGAAATTAGGAACCTGATTAAATGAAAATTGGGGAGCCACAAGCCAATTATTAAAATTAAAATTATAATCAATATCACCAATTCTCTGGGTACTTGCTGCTGAAAACTCATTGCCTCCATCTGGATATGTAGAAATGTCAGAAAAACTTGGCAGAAACCCTGACAAACTCATTTGCAAAGAGATATGCATCGCTTCCCGAGTGCCAGATACATATTTCATTATCTGCTGTAAAAATATTGTTAAGTCCACAGGTAAACTATAATTGTGTAGACCATTTGTGGAACCATTAGAAGCTGCCATCTCACTGAAAAACTGCTGAAAGCAAAAACACCATCAGCACAAACAACTGTAAAACTAGTAACCAACCGGAAGTTCAGCCAGGACACTTAAAACATCTTTTCACACAGCAC
The DNA here is from genome assembly GCF_019279795.1 of Protopterus annectens. NCBI lineage: Eukaryota > Metazoa > Chordata > Ceratodontiformes > Protopteridae > Protopterus > Protopterus annectens. Next base: position 756,344,149 of record NC_056732.1, on the reverse strand, counting down.
TAAATTCCATTTCTACCATAACTCACAAATGGTGCCAAATACCAAGGTGAAAAACTATCCAATGTCCTTCAGTAAAAATAAAATGTAATGACTCTGTTAACTGTAAAAATGCACTTTATTCAAACCAAAGACTTTGTGCAAAACAAAAACTACACAAACTCTTTAATTCCTTAACAGTGCCCTTACATAAATTTAAAATGTCATCGAAGAATCTAAAATATGTATGAATCAAAGAAGAGAACCCAAAATTGAAAACATAGCATTTTTCCCAGTCAGCTGGAACTCCATTAGCATAGATGGAGACACAAGCTGCCCCATCGCTATCCCTGAAGTTTGTGAAAATATTTACCTTCAGAATATATCTACTTGTTTGTAAGAACTATTTCCAACAAGGTTTCTATTACTGAAATCATCTTTGTCCATATACTGTCTTGCTGAATAAAAAAAATCAGTAAACAAATACTTCCCATCTGAGTGAGGCCTTATAGTGACTAAATTAACAACATTGATGGTAGCAAACAGCAGGGACTCTACATACTTAACTGACCTAATATTTTCTAAAATATGCCAGGAGTCCCTTCGTATATAATGATGGCTTTCAAAACATTTCTTATACAAACTATCAATGTATTTTCCTAAAGGCTCTGGTTTTGACCCCTTCCCATCAACAATTGCTCTAAATGGGGATTGGTTTGGTTCTTATGTGTTTTAGGTGTCTCAGGCAGAGCTGGAATCAAGGGTTTGGACACTATTAAGTACTCAAAAGTATTTTTGTCATTGAATCCCTTGATTAATAAGTCACCTAACATCACATTTATCTTGTTATAAGCAATGTTAATCTAGTTTTTGGATATCCTCTTGTAAGTAGTTTCATCCAATAGTAAATCAAAAATCTTTAGGGAATAATCAAAACTATTCATGATAACCATTCATCTGCCCTTGTCTGGTTTTGTTATTCTTAGACTTCTGTCTGTCTTTATGAAGTCTAAAATTGTCTTTCATCCTTTGACAAATTATAAAGTAAGATCCCCCTAACCGTATGACATGGTTTAAATCTATTCGCACATATTCTTTCACCCTAACAGTATGAAATGGTTTAAAGTTATTCTCACATATTCTTTCAAAAACCAAGACAAGTAGATTTAATTGGGGTAAAATGTTCTTTTTCTTTTAACATTGATTTCTTGAATAAAATTCTTCTTGTTAGAAAAAAAAACAAACAAACATAGGTTTAAGTGCCTGGTGTGTAACTTCAATTGAATTAAACTTTTGGCTATGTCCACCCTAAAATTAGGAATGAAGAAACCTGTTTTAAAAATGGACACTGCACCATCATTTAAGACAAAATCAGACAAACTGAATATTTTAAAGACTTTGTTCATCAAATTGTTGAACTGCTCATTAAAACTACAGTCACTGTGAAAAATAGAGTCAACAGAAGCTGAAACAATACTCTTTCTCCTCTCCCTCGACCACATTATCATCAATTGGGGGAGTTGTTCAGCTTCTCATTCAAAAACAAAACCCCCTTCTTGGCAATCCTGTCTGATCTTCTCAATTATGGTTCCTCTAAAAAATTAATTTATGTTGGAACACCCACAGAATGACCAGAATCAAGGTTGATGTAATTGAAGTTATTCAAACTGTTCAGTTCTGCATCCCTACCAAGTCTTTACATAGAACAAGGGGGTTTGGGATAAGCTTTTTTGTTTTCATAGTTACATTTATCTCTGTACAGTTTTTAACACTTTTGTTCTTTGTTCCTTTTGATCATATTTTCCACCTTTGGAAATATACAGTTATATTCCTCTTTGATAGAGTTAAAACAAGAAAGGAACAAATGGTATTAAGTTCCTTAAGTGCTATTTTTAATACACTGATGTTTCTTGCATTGTCTTTCATTAAGAGATCAATAAGGCTTAACCCTGTGGCATCAAAAAGTTCCAATAATTCATTATGTATAATAGAATTTTCTATTAAAACAATGGAAAATTTCAAAAGTCTGAGACCCTTAGTAATTCTCTTAGTCCGTAGACATTCCATAAAATATGAATTGTCTAACTGGAGGTTCCTCTTTTTACTCAATTTGTGCTCAAAATTTCTTAATTGTGCTTTTAATTTCTTATGCAGGAAATTAGGAGCCTGATTAAATGAAATTTGGGGAGCTGCAAGCCAATTATTAAAATTAAAGTTGCAATCAATCTCACCAATTCTCTGGGGACTTACTGCTGAAAACCCATTGCCACCATCTGGATATGTAGAAATGTCAGAAAGACTTGGTAGAAACCGTGGCAAATCTGCCTGTTCATAACTCATTTGTGAAGAGATATGTATCACTTCCTGAGCGCCGGGTACATATTTCATTACCTGCTGTAAAGGTGTTAAGTCCCCAGGTAAACTATAATCATGCAGACTATCTGTTAGAAGCTGCCATCTCACTTAAAAACTGCTGAAAACACCACCAGCACAAATGACTATAAAACTAGTAACCAACTGAAAGTTCAGCCAAGATGCTTAAAACATCTGATCACACAGCAGTGAATTACAATTCCACCATAAATCACAAATGGTGCCAAATAACAAGGTAGAAAACTGTCTGTTATCCTTCAGTAAAAAATAAAATGTAATGGCTCTGCTAATTGTAAATTACACTTTATTTAAACCACTTTATACAAATTAAAAACTACAAAAAAATCTTTAATTCTTCTTAATTTGTCTGTGCTTTAGCCCATGGTTTTAATACTTTTACTCCTACTTTACCTTCATCGCTAGAGAGTTTTGTCAATCGCTGTGAAGAACAGATTAGAGACTCACTGACTGCAAGACATAAACCCTCCTTTTATAACTTTACCTTTGAAGAAACAAGAGCTTAGAAAGAACTTAAAGAAAATTCTACTATAAAAATTCATCCAGCAGATAAAGGAGGAGGTGTCAGGGTAATGGACAGATTTCAGTATGTTGAGAAAGTGCAAGACATATTAAAAGATAGTTTTACTTATATGCGTTTCTATAAATATCAGTTTAATGCATTAATTGATGTCTAGTATGATTACATAAGATATTTTTACATATTTTACAGTAGAACATCCAGTTGTGCCCATATTCTATAGCTTACCAAAGGTTCACAAAAATCGTATGTATTGTAACTGAGACATGAGAACTGAAAAGGGTGATAGAATTACAAGCAGACAGATGTCCAAGGCTGAATGACCATATTTCCCTAAGACCTTTCCTTAAGTCACACCCACTTCCTCATTGATTGATGGTCCCTGTGAATGCAAATGAGGAATGATTATTTCCCTTTTTCAACTTGCTATATTATCTGTATGATTTGTATCTAAGTGACTTTTAAATCCAAATGTTTTTTTTTCTTGTTTTAATATGAACTGCTATATAACATACACTGTGATGGTGCTTACCTAATTTTTATGTTGCTTGACTTTTATCAATTTTATTATTAATTTTTTTAAGCCATGGAGAAGGAAGTTTTCTTATTTTATTATAGTGTCTGCAGTTTTTACTTCATTCCTTGCCTGGTCGATGGATACTTGGATTTTATCTTTATAGGCATGATAAGGTTGACTTAATAACCTTGCCTGTGGTCTCTGTAATGATTTGGCAAATGATCTCTTGCTGCAATATTCAAATGGAATATTAATGAAATGTATATGGAGAGAAACACAGGCATTCGTAGTTAAACATATGAAAGCAATATAAAATGTCATAACTTAATAATCTGAACCCTAGTTGTTATCGAACCCATGACAATATTTAAAAAAAATCAGTCTGCAAACAGGATAACTATATCAGCAAGCCACATATGAACTCCTACTTAATTCCATCCAGCAGCCTAAGAACTGTTACATTAAATGTTTCAGAGTATTGCCTTTAGTCTGTCTTTAATCTGTAATGTCACAGAGCAGCAAATTTGTGTGAAAGTAGCTGGACCACTGCAGGTTAAACTGACATCATCAGCCTTTGCAATAAGAAGTTAACCAGCATTTGCTGTGACCCAATATTGCTGTGCTATGCCAACCTCTGCGCAAATGCCAAGGACATAAAGTAAAGACTTTTCTGGTGGCCATTTCTGGCTATGTGTGTTATATGTGAACCTAGTTTTTGACCAGATTAAATGCAAGAAAAAGGGGTGGAAAGGACAGTGATGAAAATGGGGTTGTCAAGCAGAAGGTAGAACATGGGGGAAAGAATACAAAAATTTGCAGGAGAGTGATGGAATAGTACCATAACTATCCACTTCTTCACAAAATACAAGTACAAATGTACTCAAAATTTCTTGACTTTGGAGAGTCACTACACAAGTGATGGGTGACAACAACAGAATAATGTTGTATAGCAACTGGATCAAATCAAGTGTCTCAAGATGACACATAGGCAAAGTAGAGAGTTGTGCATGGGGCTTATTTTTTAAGGGAAAGGTGCCCATTTTTAACTATATTGTTGGGAGGGAGAAGAATGTTAGGAAAGGTATTTAGGAATAGGATCATAGGAGATTACTAGGCTATCGTCCCAGAGGTCATTTTAAGCCTGGCCATTTCAACCCAATGTAATACCATAGAAATACTATTCAATATCTAAGATTGCATTTAGTGATGACAGCTCATGTCCAGGAGGGTTGTGGGTGTTATCCTTGGTAAGAGTTAATGGTGCCCCATCCACTCATCCAAGTTCATCTTGAACAGTGTCGTAGAGATGCTCTGTTTCACATGAGTTGGTAGCCTGTTCCAAAGACTTGTCAGTCTCTGGGAGAAAAATCTGTCCCTCCAGCATGTCATATTTACGTCACAGGCCATATTTAAGTCCCTGAACGGGTAGCCCTAGATCTATTAGATTTACATATATGCAGTAAGTTCATTAGGTTTGGGTCTTGGGTTGCTTTGTAGGCCAGGCATAAGTCTCCCCTAAGATGTCTATACAATATGGAGTATAGTGTTAGGGATTGTAGTCAGTTATTGTAAGGCACATGCTGGAGGCCCTTGATCTTCTTTGTTAGAAACCTCTGAGGTCTCTCTAATTGTTGTAGGTGCTTAGTACGTTAAATACCAAATGGGGTGTTACACTCAATTATATTGGATGGGTAAGGGCCAAGTATAGGGGGTTATAACTTCTTTTGCTTTCGAGGTGATTCCTTTACTAATCACGTGAGCTATGTGTAAAGCTTTATGACAACAGTAGACACATGGTGGTCAAAGTTAAAACCATGATCAATGTGTGATCCCAGGTCCCTTACCACTTCATGGGTACTTAGGGTATTGTTATTGATTTAATAGTGTGAAGGGACACTGTTTATGCTGAAGAGAATGAGGATGCATTTCTTTGCATTCAGTTTGAGACTGTGACTAATACAGCAGTCATTGGTCTGTGTGAGACCCTCCTAGAGTATACTGACTTCATTTGGGGATTCATTGATTGCACCTAGTTTGCAGTCATCTGCAAACTTGGTAAGCCACAACCCTTTAGTTTTGACTTGAACTTCTGAGAAATATATACCAAACTGTAGGGGGCATAGCACTGACCCCTGTGGCACTCTGCTGGCAACAGGTATGCTGGTTGATTTGGTGTCATCCACTTTGATGGAGTGTGTCTGGTTTGAAAGCCAGTTGGCAACTCATTTTACAATGAAGGGGGTTGCATTCAGTGTGCTAAGTTTATCGGTCATGCCTGAATGTGGGATTGTGTCGAAAGCCTTTGCCAAGTCTAGGTATGCTGTGTGCATGTATTTGGCCTCGTCAGTGGCCTTGTTCACCAATCCATCAGATTTAATAGGCAGGATCTGCCCTTCACGAAGCCAAATTAGGTAGGATCCAGGGTTTGGAGATAACCTATGTCTTTATTTATGAGGTCCATAATGATATGTTCCATGGCCTTACAGATGAGGCTGGTAAGATTTATGGGTCTGTAATTCCCCATGTCTGCCACTAGGCCACTTTTGTGGAGGGGAATAACTGTACCTGTTCTCCATTCCACAGTAACAAAGCCTGTGGTTAGGCTATGATTGAAAATGGTACTTAATGGTGATGCTAGTTCATGTTTTAGCCTGTTTAGAAGACAGCCTGGGATGTCATCTGGTTCCATAGAGGCTGTACTTTGTGCCTTAGACATGCTCTTCAGATATGTAAGGTGGGGGGAGTTTGATGGAGGGTTTGTTGAAAGTTAGTAGGGGATAATGGAGTGACATTTTCACCAAACCTATCCACTAGCAGGTTGGCTATCTCTGTGGGGTCAGTGTGTGTGTGATACCATTGACCACCAGTTCTGCACATGCTTGGGTCCTACCCTTTAGATTATGCACATAGCTGTAAAAGGCCTTTTGGTTCTTGCTAGGTTTCTCAAAAAGCAGCTCATGGAGGATTTGAAAAGTTGTCTTATTTGCCTGTTAATGCTGAGGATGGTGCTTTTCCATTGTTGGGTCCTTGTCTTTATTTACTTGGACAGCAATCGTTTGCATTTTTGTAGAGTTTGTTGGTGCAGAAAGTCCAGCACGGCAGCTTGATTTTACTTTGGGCTCTGGCTTTGGTTCTATCTGGTACAGCCATGTTTCTACACGTATGCAAGTGATTTTACAGGGCTTCAGTATATGCTTCAGTATAGTGACCAAGTTCAGCTTGGGGTAGGGCCTGGAATGTATTTATACCTTCACCTAGGAGGGTATAGTTTGCCTTCATGAAGTTTTTTATTCTGATTTCTCCCTCTGTGAGTTCTGGTGTTAGTGTCAAGTTGAAGGTGACTGATTTGTGGTCAGTTTTAACTAATGAGGGTCAAACACTTGCAACAGTGCACCTGTTTGACATGTTGGTGAGAATCAGATCTTGAATGTTTGTTCCTTTTGTCAAGATATGGACAATTTGATCCAGGACATTTGAATTCACAAATTCAAGGAACTTTTGTGCAAGTAAATTTGAACTAGAGTAGGTTTCCCAGTTGATGATGGGATAATTGAAATTCCCCATAACCAGCATGTTTGGTAAAATTTGGATTGTCTTCAGTTTGGTTAAGTAGGCCTCATGGGTGTCATGACCCATGTAGCGGAGGTCTGTAATTGGCTAGGACTTGAATGTGGGTCTTACCCACTGTAACCTGGATTAACCTGGATCTGCAGTAACTTCATGGAGTTGTGCAGTCTAACTAGATGTAAGGTGAATTTATCTCTAATATAGATTGAAACATCACCTCCTTTGCTTTTCACGTGTTCATTTTGTTGTCTAAAGGTGTGGAAGGCATTGTAGCCCTGCAAGGCTGGAGTACTTTCTAAGGCCGTAAACCAGGTTTCTGTGATTGCACAGACATCTACATCTTGTAGCGATAGAAGTGCTTCCAGGGAGTGCAGTTTTTGGCATAAGTTCCTAACATTTAGCGGCGTGACCCTTATTTTGTTCTGATTGGTTAATTTCATGTTGATAATGTTGTTTTCCAGACCTTGCCTAAAAAAGGCACTATGGGGTAGGTAAGAGCTTTTCCAGCTAGGTAGGGTGGGGTTAGGAAGCATCTACAGACATACAGGGCATACAAGAGACAACATTTTGGGGGATACCATGATTGGGATTAGGTAGGAGACCTAAGAGGCACATCCATGTCCAGCCTGAGAACAGTGAAAATCTAATCCTCACCCCCAGAACTGTCACCACTGTCTCCTACAGCAGCTCCCTGGATCAGTACCAGATGTGGTATCATCTTTGATAGATAATGAAAGGTGTTTTCACCCTACCAATATGTGCACCACTAACCCTCTCCATGATATCCTATAACAGACTTATCAACCTCTCCACTGGTACTGCTACCATTGGGAACCACTATACCATCAGATGGGGCAGGGCTACTTGACACAGTTGGAGCAGGTAGAGCAGGGTTTGTAAAGGCAACACTGACAGGTTGTGAACTCAAAGTACTGGGTGTCTGTGCTACCATCTTTGGAGGTATGGCTGGCCAAGCTGCAGTGGTTGGTCTACCTCTTTGAGCTGTTGGTCATTTATTTTTCAGCAGCAAGGTATGCAAACAGCAAATTATAACTCCCATAAAATAGAGAGACAGAGAGATAGTGTGGGGAGGAGATAAAAAAAGAGATATTTAAATACATGGCCTATCAAATTACTGTATTTTTTTGAATAACGTTTGTTTGGCAATACATAAACATTTATGATATTTTACTATTGTGCACCTTTGCCACAGCTATATATAATGGAAAAGTATTAATTTGTCAAAAAAATCAACAAATCTCACTGCTGTGATATAACAAAGTGCAAACTTTATTTCCCTATGATGGTTGGGATATATGCATTCAAATGCAATAATTCCAATTATCTAATTGAACTGCTCCTGACATGTTTTTGCTGTTAACTTTTTATAAATAGCTATACAGTAGCAAACGATAATTACTGCTTCTGGGTATTAAATCCACACACATTTAATCTGGTTTTCTCATTGCCTAATGCAAGCAGCAAAGGTTATTGGGAAGGTATGTGTTCTTGAGATCAAGATTGAGGTATGCCTGCTCAAGATGCTAGTGACTGAGAGTATGAAAATCCATTTCTGACTTGAATTTTGACTTGAGTCATACTTGCACCATGCCGCTCTGAGACAAATTGATCTCTTCAAGTGCACTCACAGTTTGCAGCTATTTCCACTATAGCTGTACAGTAGAAAAATAAAATAAATATATATGGCAGAATAATATGTACCTGCATTTGACTGACTAGATCATTAATGCCATATCATAGACAGGTTTTGGGTCACTATACTTACAAAACTGAGGGATGTTTGAAGTCCTAATTTCAGTCTCCCCTCGGCTTAGGAGGTCCTACTTTCACTTCTTAAAGTCAGTTTAGTGGTGGCAACATTCTTCCCCAGTGCATGGAATACCAGTTGCACCAGAAATAGCCTTATCAAATCTATTCCAAGACTAAGTGTAATCTTTCTTGCAGCAGCTTGCAACTGTAGTGCTTCTTAATGAGTGTCACAAATATCCTAGACTCTTCAACATCCTGACTTTGTGCTCAAAATTTAGCACAATTCTCTCCCTCTCCAGCCATGTTTGCAAAAGTCAAGTTAAATATGTCTGAATTTGCACTCATTTCAGATCTCGTGGATAACCATTTGTGTGCAAAGATGCACAGCCTTGTCAACAGCATATGTGCAGTTGAAAACAGATGGACTCTTTAGCAGACAAATCGGCACTTAACATCACATATCAGTAAAGGTGTGAAACATGACATTGAGCTTTGCTATTTGTGGTGCTAAACCTATAGGCATTAAGTTCCAATGTTCAACTTGCAGTGTATAAGGAAAAAGAAGATGAATTGTAACATATTGTGATATTTGGGCATGGACAATGTTAAAATATTTTTGTACAAGTTGCGAATCAAAACCATGGGATAAAGCACAGAAAAATTGAGAGTTAGCATATTAATTGGCATTGCCTTATGAGAACTACCTTTCAAATATGGAAATTAGAGGTATTCTAATTTCAAAATGAGTGGAGATACATTCCACAGTGGACTGTATGTGTGTGATTTTAACTAGCCCTGGGAATGCATTCCAATGTCAAAATCACTATTTCTGTTTGTAAATATATTTCAGATGGATACAGTTGGATAAGCTGAATAATTCAGCCTGAGGTATGTTACATACCTACTTCACATGATATAACTGACCTAAATACATAGTTAGGCTATATTATGAGTCATGATGATTATAACAAAGTATTGTGCCCATCATACATATGCAAGTGAATTTTACATTAACGGTCTTCATTGTCATGTTTAGGAAACTGGACAGACAGGGGTTATATGTGAATCATTAATGATATCTGCTAAACAGAAAAATTTACTTATGCAAGTATTACTGATGATTTGCTTTCAAGAAGCATGTTTAACATTATCACTTTTCTTTAGATTTAAAGTCCTTATCAAAATGTTGTGAGAAATGAGATTCTTACACTCTTTGTAAAAGTATCCATCAGCTGGATTTGAACTCTTAATCAGCTGTGTTACTTATTTAAGCTCACTGCACTTACACATTGTGTCACAGAGATAGGCATGTAACAGCTGGAATTTCTCCACTCAGTATTTTCCTGATTGCTGAGGAAAGCACATGATTGCCAGCCATATTTGTTCTACATAAGGCAACCTAAACTAAAATTTTCACTTTTTCCCTTAGGTAGTGAACTATGTTTGTGTGCTGCCAAGCAGAGAACAACTGCAAATTAAAATAACAAAGCACACACACACACACACACACACACACACACACACACACACACACATATATATATATATATATATATATATATATATATATATATATTTATGGATCTAGGACTATTGCACAAAATCACGTTTCCACAAAACGTAAACTACTGAACACACTTTAGCGAAAGTGCTTTTCACTGAAAAAGCACTTTCACTAAACTGTGCAAAAAAAATTATAAAACAACAAAATTAAAAAAAAATACAGTACTCATGTTTACGCAGGGAGGCAAGGCTCCCTGCACCCCCCACACACCCCCCTATTTCAATAATCTCACTTCGAGTTTGCACTACAGTGGGAAAAAGGGAATATTCCCTTATCCCCACTGTGATACAATCTCAGCAACAGCCATTTCCCCACACTTTTATCTTTTTTTTATCACACTTTCGCAAAAGTGCTTTTCAGTGAAAAGCACTTTTGTGAAAGTGTGCTCGGCTGTTTCACTTTCGGTGAAACGGTCCTTCGTTAAATAGTACCGATCCCATATATATATATATATATATATATATATATATATATATATATATATAAAGAGAGAGAGAGAGAGATACATAATTTGAATAATTGCAAAGTGATCTTTAAAAGGATTCAAACAATGCACTATGTGCCTTATTTTTCTCAGTTCATATCAGTTACACCTTGTGCCACAGAAAAAGTAACCTGATGAGCATTTTCTTCACTGAGTACTATTCTGAGTGTTGGCAGCCATGTAATACTGTCAGGCTGGTTTGTACTACATAAAGCAGCTCAGACTAAATTTTTCACTGTTTTACTTAACCTATGAAAGTGCATTGCATGCTGCCAAGAGGCACATATGCATTGTCAATATTAATCAGAAGCATTCACACAACCTTTTTTGGAATATCAGCATGAAATGAATCACAATGTATTACACTGATACATTCAGCCTTCTCATCTCATGGCCACATCAGTAATATGTAATATGTCTCACAATATCAGGACTTATATAGAGCTAATACTATGGGAATGGAGAAGGGCACAGATAAATGAAAAATGGTTTCATTGCTCACACAACTCACAAAATTAATATTGAAATCATTTTAAATGACTTATCTGTGTGTCACTTTTAGTCAATACTGACCTTACTTGAGTTTCCGTCATCAGCACATTCATACACCAAAATGAGTGTCAAGATTTTGTATGACGTCCCTCAGTAAAATGATCTGTGAACAGGATTCAAACCCAGCATCACATGCACTCTACTACATTGACACATTATGCCACATAATCAGGAATATGACAACTTGAATTTCTTCATTCAGTACTTTACAGACTGCTGAGAAAAGTGCAACAATACCAGTCTTCACTGTGCTTTTGAGGCAGTCCAAATAAAATTTGTCAGATTTTACCTTGGACAGTGAACTGTCATTCACTGCTACTGACTGCTGCCAGTCAATGGAGTGCAATGTCAAATGGCATGCAAAGGACAAAAAAAAGAGAGAGAAAAAATTGGAATCAAGTACTTTAAATGTACATTTCTGATGTATAATCAACTTTGTTATCTTGCAACAGGAACATGTATGGGTATGACCACTCAAACATGTAGTAAGAACAATCATTGGAGAGTATTTCCCATATTTGCAACATGTAAAGACATGTATCTGCAAGGAGAAAGAAAGTGTTTAGATGTACTGATAATTTGACATAGTATGAAGTCACATTGAAAGGGCAACAGAAGCAAGTTGTGAACATTGTCCTTTCTCGTCTGTCAGTAAATGAAGATTACTGTAATATTGCCAGTAGTTAGGATACCCATGTAATTCAAGGTTCAAAGTTCAGATTCAAGGTATTGAGTTTGTTAAATCATACCTTACAAGTTTAGGTGAATTAGATTCTTTAACTATTAATTTGGTAGGACAATTACTTGACATAGTATTAAAAAATATTTTTTCATATTCAATCAAGTTTTATACCAGCAAATTTCAGGTGTGGTGGTTGCTAAAGTGGCACCAGCTTTTGCCAACCTAGTCCTATGCTGGTTGGAAACCAATATCTTAACTAAGTTACATTGTTTCCAATATGTACATTTCTATCATCATTATACTGACAATTTAATTTTTATCTGGAAAAGAAATGACGGCCTCTTCAAGAGTTTTGTTATTGAAACTGATCAAAACATCACATGGTTAACCTTTACTCTAAGCGATATAGGTTCATAGGTTCATAAGTAGGTACTAGGCTGATGGCCCTAGTGCCTATATAAGCCTAGCCAAAAAGGTACCCTGGCTTTCGCCACCCAGGAAAATTATTTTCCTATGCCACTGTCGAGCAGAGCCACAGAAGTGATCCCCGCAGTGAATTTCCTATTTATCATCCAATCATCAAGATTTTTCTTTTAGAGTGCTAATGAGGAGCTTTGTTTGATATAGATAGGTAGTTTTTTTCCAAAGTATGGGAAGTCTCTGGGACAGGAATCTATCCCTGCACCATGTTCTGTTTATTGGGGTGACAAGGTTTAGGTTCCTAGAGTGTGTAGCTCAGAGGGATTGGGATGTCTTTAAGTGGAACATGTCCAAAAGCTCTGGGTTTGACATAGCTTTGTATGTTAGGAGAGATCGCCTCTGAGTAGGCGATATGTGACGGAGTAAAGCTGGAGATTTTTGAGAGGGTCTGCATAGGGCATCTGATTGAGGCCAGTAATCCTCTTTGTGAGGTATTTCTGTGGCCTTTCTAGTTGTTGCAGATGTCTTGTGAGGTACATACCAAAAGGGGCGTTGTACTCTATAATGGGTCTAATGAGTGATGAGTAAAGGAGAACAATGACCTCTTTTTCCTGGATGATAAACCTTATGTGATGAGGTGTGCCATGTAGAAGGATTTCCTGACTACTGTGGTGATGTGATTATCAAAGGAGAGACTACTGTCCACCTATGTCCCAAGGTCTCTTATAACACTTTTGGCGTTAAGTTTACTACCGTCTATGTGGTAGTTCATGGGTACAAAGTTTTTACCAAAGGGGATGACAATGCACTTTTTGGCATTGAGTTTGAGGCCATAGCCTTGACACCAGGCATCTGTCTCAGTGAGGCCCTTTTGTAGGATGTCCACATCATTAGGCGTTTTGATTATGATTCCTAGTTTGCAGTCATCTGTGAACTTCATTAGCCAAAGACCTTCTGTGTTAGCCTGTACTTCAGAGAAGTAGATACCAAACAGGAGAGGACCTAGGACTGAACCTTGTGGTAATCCACTTGTCACTGGTCTGAAGTTGGATTTGGAGTCTGCTACTTTCACAGTGTGGGTTCTGTCAGTGATCCAGTTAGCAACTCATCTTGTGGCATAGGGGTTTATACCTAGTTTAATGAGTTTATCTATAATTCCAGAGTGGGGAATGGTGTCAAAAACCTTGGCGAGATCTAGATAGGTTGTGTGAACCACCTTACGCTCATCTACAGCTTTGGTGACTGCTTCAAAGAAGTCTATCAGGTTTAGGAGACATGATCTGCCTTTTACAAATCTGAACTGGGTGGGGTCCAGAGTTTGGAGATTACCAATGTCTTTGTTTATAAGTTCCATGATGATACGTTCCATGGCCTTGCAGACCAGGCTCATCAGGCTAATGGGGCCGTAGTTCCCGGGGTCTGTGGTGGATCCCCCTTTGTGGAGTGGGATAACTGTTGCTGTGCACCATTCAGTGGGCACAAAGCCTCAGGTGAGGCTATGATTGAACATGGTACTTAGGTGGGTTGCCATTTCATTCTGAAGTCCATGTAGAACACAGCCTGGGAAATTGTCAGGTCCCATGGATGCTGTGTTCTTGGCTTTGGAGAGTGTGTTTTTTACCTGTGCAGCTGTGATTACAGGAACTTTGTATTCTTCCAGTATAGAGATGGGCCCTTTAGGGGGTGAGGGGGGTAAAGTTAGCACTGAATCTATCTGCCAGGATGTTGGCAATATCAGTTGGTTCTGTATATTTAGTGCCATTATGCTGTAACTCAGAGCAGATCTGAGTATTGCCATTGAGATTCTTGACATAGCTATAGAATGCTTTGTGGTTGTCTTTAGAATCAGTGATGATTTTGTTTTCATAAATAGCTTTGGAGGATTTTATGAGAGATCTCAGCTTCTTACTGAAGCTGATGATGGAGTTACTCCAATCATGGGATTTTACTCATTTTTTGCAACAGTTTCTTTCTTCTGTTGTAGAGTTTGTTTATGGCAGGAGACCACCAGATTGGCTTAATTTTTATGGAGGATAGCATCTTGGTTCTGTTAGGAATAGCACGATCCATGCACTTGTGTAAGTGCTTATAAAGTGCAATTGTGTAGGATTCAGCAGTCATACCTCTATTGTCCATCTGCATGGGTGTCGTGAAATTTTCCACTTTTGTCTTAAGAAGCGAGAAGTTAGCTTTGGAGAAATTTTTTGCGGTAGTTTCCCTAATGGGGGTGGAGGCCGGATGTGGATGTCTAGGGTGATTAGCTTGTGGTCAGATCTGACCAATGAGTGAATTGACCTTTGGTGTGGAACACCGGTCACCCATGTTGGTAATGACCAGGTCTAGGATATTGCTGCCTCTGGTGGGGTATGGATAAGTTGATCCAATGTGTTGGAGTTTAAGAATTCTAGAAAACGTTGAGCAAAAGAGTTGGTACATGAGTAGTTTTCCCAGCTAATGGTGGGATAGTTGAAATCACCCATTTTTAGGTTTTTGGGTTGTACCCTAATATTTTCCAGTGTATCAAGAAATGAGGAGTGGGAATCCTGGGGCATGGTGGGGATCTGTAGCAAGCTACAGTTTGGATTGTGGTCTTGCCCAGAATTAGTTGCACTTGGATTATCTTGGATGCATTCTGCTGAGCAAATAGCCTGGAGGTGTGGATATCCCTAATTAATATGGACACGCCTCCACCTTTAGTGTTTCAGTCCAGGTTAGGTGGCCAAAAGGTGTGGTATGAATTATAGCCTGGTAATGCAGAGGTGCTCTCTGGAGCCTTAAACCAGGTCTCTGACACTGCACAAATGTCGATGTTCTCCATTTTAAGGAGTGCCTTGAGTGAGTGCATTTTGAGATTTAGAACTCTATTAAGTAGCATTACCCTCAGATTTTGCTTGCTTGCTTGTACCTATTATGGTGGTGAATTTGTCATTTGAACCTTGCCTAAAAAAGGCACTATAAGGGTGGCAAGAGCCTTAGTTAGTATCTGGAATCCCAAGGGCAACAGGTGCAGGCCATCTCTGGCAAAGCATCATGGTCTGTCGATCATGTCATCCCAGGCAGACAGATACTGGATCCCCTTAGAATGACACCAGAAGCTTAGCCAATTGTTGAAGTCAATCATTTTGTCCTTGTACTGTGGTATCATTCTGGGCAATGGCAGGATGCTACTCAAGGCTAGGGTCATACCTGTCTAGGCTACAAGATCGGAGAGCTCTTCCATGTCTCTTTTCATGTAGTCCAGGGAGGTACATCTCAGGTCATTCACACCAACATGGACAATGACAGAGTCATATTTGTACTTGTTATGGAGTGATCTGAGTGTGTGGGTTATGTGATAGATCCTGGCACCCGACAGGCAGCTAACAGTAACCTTCTCTTTGTTTAGCCTGGTGAGTGGGACATCAGTGTGCCTGACTATAGAGTCACCTATTACTAGTGTGTTGGGTACATTGTTTTGCCTATGCGTTGTGGTTGATTGGCCCACTGAGTCTGTGGGCTATGTGTCATTTGGGTTGTATTGGGGGGTGAGGGTTGCTTGTGTTTCTGCTTTGGAGGTCTCTGTTGCTTGAGCATTTTATTATTGAGGGCCTCCATGAACATTTTTGCGTTTCTATGTGTGGATTTTGGTGGTGAAGGTTTTGAGGGACTATGTGATGAGTGTGGTGTGGTGCAAGTGTTTACCTTCTCCTCTTGACTGTATAGTCCAGTCTTGGATGAAGATATCTTTGCTTCCAGTTTGGCTATATAAGTGCATCTCTCACAGGTTGTAGTGTCGGGTGGTAGGAGGAGTGGGTTATCTGTGTACATGAGGCAATTGCTGCATATCCCCAAGATGCCCAGATTCATCAGGTAGACAGGAAAAAACACCAGGAGCTGACCCTTAGACATGCCTGGATAGGTGCTTATTTATTAATTACTAAAAACTGTTTTCCTCTAGATAAGTGAGGAATGTTAAGTGCTATAGTAATTAGTACCTTATTTAGTGTTTACAATGAGTTCTGAACAAGTGCTGAGCTCAAAGAAACAGATTTGAGTGCTAAAACTAAAAAACTGACTAGTTTTAAGGGAAAATTTGAAGAACAGATTTTATGGCGCCGGGAATAGTTTAACCCTAACTAAGCGGTGATGCATAAAGTGCATTTTTTTTAACAGTAGCAAATGAGCAAACTGATTTAAACAAATTAAACAATTGACCAATAAGAGCTAAAACCTGAGCCCCATTCCAGTAGTCTTTGATAAGACAAGTGTTAACTGCACAGTGCTGCCACTAGGGTGCAGGGGAACTTTCTCCAATAAAAGATGGCCTGGATTAGTGCTCAAGTTATACAAACAAAGCTAGATTCAGCAGGTCTGAATTTAGTCTATGCTACAACAAACAAGGTGTACCAATTTCAGAAAGAAACAGTTCAAATAAGCAGCACAATAAGCCTCTAACCAAACACTCCCAGCTCAGAAGGGCAGAATCTACCATATCCTCCCACAAGAATGCAGACCACACCTTCTTAATGTAAAACAACTGGTCTGAGGCCCAAGTGCTTAAACAGAATAACAGTTACAATTTAATCAGGCAACTAACAAGCAGTAATAAAAGCACCAGAATAAATGCAATTAAGTACTTTTAAGAACAGGCAGCAAAAACAAAATAAAGTTATAAAGTAGGAAGAAACACAAATATAGTAAAAGTAGATGAATAAAGTGACATTTTTTTAATATAACAGTAGAAAATGAGCAAACTGAATTAAACAAATGACCCACTTAACCAGTAAAAAGCACAAAACTGAACCCTGTTCCAGCACTCTTTAATCAGACAAGTTCTAACTGCACACTCCTGCCACCAGGGTGCAGGGAAACCTTCTCCAAAAAAGATGGCTTGGATCAGTGCTCAAGTTATACAAACAAAGCTAGATTCAGCAGGCCTGAATCTAGTCTATGGTACAGCAAACAAGGCACACCAATTTCAGAAAGAAATGGTTCAAATAAGCAGGCACAATAAGCCTTTAACCAGAAATTCCCAGCTCAGAAGGGCAGAATCTAACCTCTCCTCCCACAAGAGTGCTGACCACAAACATTCTTAATGTAAAATAACTGGCCTGAAACCAAAGTGCTTAAACCAGAACTAATACACTTTTAGAATAACAGACACTGAGCCTTCAATCAGCAATTCCCAACTTAGAAGGATGTAAGCTACCAGTTCTGCCACAACAGTGCAGACCACAAACCTTCTTAATGTAAACTAAATGGTCTGAAGCCCAGGTGCTTAAACCAAAAAGCTTAGAATAACATTTACAGTTTAATCAGGCTACTACCAAGCAATAATAAATGCAGCAGAATAAGGACAATTGAGTACTTTCAAGAAGAGGCAAAAGCAAAATAATGTAATAAAGTAGGAAGAAACACAAATACAGTAAAAACGGATTAATAAAGTGTGATTTTTTTCTCTGTATTAGGTAGAATGAGCTAATGACACTAGACTGGTAGGAGTGTCACAGGTCAAATATACAGCAGGGGCAGGCAATTGCAAAGCCACCAAGTATACGAAGAAGATACAAATAGGGAGGAAGGGTGGGAACACACAAGTTGTTAGACCACTATTTAACATAGCATAAATAAGGGTGGGAGAAAAACAGCAGTTTCAGTACAGAAAAAAAAAAAAAAATATATATATATATATATATATATATATATATATATATATATATAGATAGATATATAAAGATATAGATATACACATATATAAATCAAGCAAGAAAATGAGGACAATACAGAACTTTGAAAAGAAGTGCCAGAAAAATATACTTATCACTTTATATTTCTAATTGTTTCAGTAGCACTTTCAGTCAGGAGACAAGAAGTTTCAAGCAATGAACGCAGAAGTTAACAACAGGGAATATTAATTATACCAGCAAGCTTTGAGACAATCAGATAAAACTCAAAAAGTTGTTAGACTACTATTTAACACAGCAGGATACAGAACTTTGAAAAGAACTGCCAGAAAAATATATTTATCACTTTATATTTCTAATTGTTTCAGTAACACTTTCAGTCAGAACACAAGGAGCTTCAAGCAATAAGTCACTGTTGCAATGGACCTAGTGAAAAGTAAGTTTATTAGTTTGATTTTTAGAAAGAACAATTTAGAAATAATTACTTGCATTATGGTAGGAACCATCCTAAATTTATGAAAATTAATATCTTTAGGGGACAGCTAATAAGAGCAAGTCATTTAACTAGTTTAGATGACAAGTTTGTACATGAGGTATGCAAGCAATAATGCTCAACAGTGTGTGTGTTAAAGAGTAATTAATGCCCACACAGGGGTATTTTGAGGCTCAATGCCTCAGGCATTAATTACACATTAACACATACTCTGGAGGGCATTGTTGCACTTAGAGAATGGACTCTTTGTAAAATTGTGTTTTACTTACTTATTTATATATTTATTACTATATATATATATATATATATATATATATATATATATATATATATATATATATTGGATGGAAAATAGTTCCTTTGCCTAATGTTTCAAAGTTGCTTTAGCACTTGTAAATGGTGTTAGAGGAAGCATTTCATATCCAAAATATATCCTTTTTAAAAAATATCTAGATATCTGATTTATTTTTTGGTCCATTACTGCTAAAATGGTTTCTTGCCAGTCATTAGGTATTGAAGTCACTAAATAATGATATACATTTGACTTTTAGACTTATTTCCTTCAGAAAATTCATGTTAACACAAATCCTATTATTTAAATTACTTTTTTATTTTTTAAATATAACATTTAAAATCTGTTCCTAGTTTGGAGCTTTGCTCCCTCTTTATTTCAGGCTTTATCCACATTTCATGAGCTAAAAGGTCAAGAGGTGCACAAACCTTTTATCTGCTGCTGCCGGTCTTCCATCAATCTCACTGTGTCTCTCTCTCTCTGTCACACAAACACCACCATACACACACACACACACACACACACACACACACACACACACACACACACACACACACACACACATACACACACACACACACACGCACACACGCACACACACACACACACACACACACACACACACACACACACACACACACACACACACACACACCTGTACTTGAGAAAATGCATGCTAACACAAGTCTTATTATTACATCAGCTTTGTGAGTTTTTAAAGAGGCATATGTTCCTGTTTTGTACCTTTGTTCCCGCTTTATTTTACATTCTCTTCAGTTAACTGATGTATCCCTCTTGACTGCTGCTGCTGACAGTGTTGGATTGCTCTCACTCTTCCCACTTTCACTCACACACACTAAACTTTCATGCATGCATTCACACACACACACACACACACACACACACACACACACACACACACACACACACACACACACACACATATACACTTTTTTTCTGTTATATTTAGATTTTAGACTTGCTAAACAGCAAAACCGCTGCTTAGCAAGTGTAAAATAATGGCTCAGTCATTCTCGCTTTCACTCCCATGCATGCATAGACTCACACTCACAGACATAAACACACACACTTTTGTTTTTCAGTTATTTTTTAATATATTCTACACTTGCTAAACAGCAGAAGTGCTACTTAGCGAGCGTAAAATAATGGTGACCATTCATTTTTTTTTCAGTCTGAGTTCCACGGCAGCTTGATATGCTGCCAAGAAGCAGCGGACTCGTTTTCCAGCATGCATTACTTGTACCTGCTGGAGAACGTCCATTCTCCATTCAGGGTTCTGATGAACAGTTTGCCCATTTTGTAAACTGTATTACACAACTGTTCTTAGTAAGAGGTTATCCAAGTAATGAACTTACCAATACCACTAAATCAGTTATTGAGCAGAGAGCTACTAGGTTCCAACCCATTCTAATCAATGGGATTGCATCTACAGTAAGGACAACATTAGTTCTTCTGACAAAACTTTAGCCTTTCCTTTAACTATGTCTTTAGATTGTCATGCTGTTAGGAATATTATTTGCAATAACTGGACATTTATACAAGGAAATAATGATTTAGTTCATGTTATCTGAGATGTTCAAAGATTTGTTTATAAAAAGTTCACCAACCTTAAAAACTTGTTGGAATATGATATTGGAAGGGATATTAAATACCTTTTTTCAGTTTTTGGGACTTTTAGCTGTGCTAACTTTAACAAGTGTCAATTTATTAGAAATGTAAGCACAGTTTTTTTGAACATCTTAATTATACTATCTCTTCCAGATTTAGATATAATTGACACAGCTCCAGTATTATTTATGTGGCTATTTCTTGTTCTTGTGCTCATTTTTATATTGTTAAAAGCACAAGAGAATTGAGATTTAGAATTAGAGAGCATTGCTATGCTATTCAAAACAAAGATGCTAACAATGCTCTAGTGAAGTACAGCATGCATTGTCAACAATTCAGAAACATTCAGTTTGGAGGGAGTGTGGGGCAAAGCCCCCAAAGTAGAGTTTTTGTTCTTTTTCCTTCTTCTGTTTTCTCTTGATTGCCAAGTGGTTCCTTTCCTGGGGTTTCTTTCCGCAGCTCCGAGACTTTGATATAATGACAGTTGATGAAGCGATATTCGATGAATGGCATTCAGTAAGGTGAGTATTCAACAATTTGTGGTAAACCCATATATATATATATATATATATATATATAAAGAGAAAGAGAGAGAGACAGAGAAAGTGATGTGTGCATCAGACGACACTGTCATAGAGAAATCGAGGGCAGTGTTTGTGGGAGAGGAATCCAACTGTTCACTATAATTTTTGTATGAGAACATTTTCAATCTGCACTTGTGAAGGGGATTGTTCTCTTTTTCTTGTTTCATTATGTATTGTGATACTTATCAACCTTCTTTCCTTTCTCTTCCTCACATACCAGGACATCTGGATTGCAGGCTGCTACCCTACCTGCACATGGTAAGAACACATTTGATTATTGTAAAAACTGTTTATAGGGTATATTCGGGTTTATATAGGATTAAAATGTGTGCTGCTTTACCATCTGTTAGAGTTTAGCACACCTTTTATACATGAAAAATATGTGCTCCATTGTAATCTCTATTTCTCTGTTGTGTTTATTGCTTGTTATCATAGGTGATTTTGGGAGGGCACTGTGGAACTCCTATTACCTATTGCCAGAGTATTGGAAGTCTCTGATAATGATATTGGTGGTGACGAAGAGGCACAGTGTGGGGGTGCAGAGGATCAGTCTGACACTTAGATTGTGGCTCCTACATCCCTTGCCCAGATTTCAGTTACAGTCAGTATGCCTATGGATACCTATTTCACAGACACCTCTGATACAGGACAAGTTGAGAGCAACATAGTTGATAAGGGTAGTGTGGTAACTTTACCATCTGTTAGAGTTTAGCACACCTTTTATACATGAAAAATATGTGCTCCATTGTAATCTCTATTTCTCTGTTGTGTTTATTGCTTGTTATCATGGGTGATTTTGGGAGGGCACTGTGGAACTCCTATTACCTATTGCCAGAGTATTGGAAGTCTCTGATAATGATATTGGTGGTGACGAAGAGGCACAGTGTGGGGGTGCAGAGGATCAGTCTGACATTTAGATTGTGGCTCCTACATCCCTTGCCCAGATTTCAGTTACAGTCAGTATGCCTATGGATACCTATTTCACAGACACCTCTGATACAGGACAAGCTGAGAGCAACATAGTTGATAAGGGTAGTGTGGTAACTTAGGTTGCAAAGCTGGTAGCTTCTCCCTGTAGCCATTGTAAGGGCAAGTTGCCACACAGGAGGATTGGTAGAGGTACTCAGAGGAGGCCTGCTGTCCATTCTCCTCCTGATGCTGGTGTGTCATTAGGTGCTGTCAGGCGTATATGTAGGACATAGGGGAGGCACAGCCACTTTCCACCTGGTCCTTAGTAGAGATAATACTACTACTAAATGACATGCATTTTAACGTGTGACTCCTTCGACTGTAAGGGCATCTCCTTGGACATGATGAATGATACACTGCATCATGCAGTGTCTGTGATGGAACAACTTTTGTGGGAGGTTGGACATCCACATGGCTAGAGGGACGCTGTACCTTCTGGTTTTAGCATATGTGGCCATGCAGTGCAGCAATTCTACATCCACTGCTCCATCATTGATTGCAGTGTTAACACCCAGCCATGGTAGGCTATGGGATCATGGTATTGGACGTAGTCATGAAGAGAGATCATCAAGAAGACATAGCTCACATTCAGGTAGCACCCCGACTTCTACCCATGGCTATGGAAGCAGCAGTGCAACTCTTGGCAGAGGAGGTTCTTGTGATCGAGGGTGATGATGAGGAACTGACTACTTTACCTTGCATGTCTCACAGCTGTCTGCAATGCCAGGATGTAGTGTTAGCACAGTGCTTGATTGTGTTCATGCAGGCACACACATATTAAAAACAATCACTTGCCTGTACCACCTCACACACATGCAAACTACCTAAACAGTACTGTTGAGCACTACGCATCTGTTGTTACTGGCCCTGGGCACTGTATACTATGACAGGTACATGTGTTTTTTACTTGCACATACTTACTTCTTTGGTGTCAGCCTTGCCCTCCTACCCCTCTCCCTGTGCAAATGATGCCATCTGTGACCTTTCCTTTGCACGCGATTTAAGAATGCATGTATGTCTGATGCACGCAGTGGATAACTAATGCTTGTTTATTCACAAGTTTGTATTTATCAGTATGTATTGCACAAGAAAGGTTTCTGATTTCTTGTTCCTACTCATCTGGGAATAATTCTTTCTGTAGTTGTTGAACCTCATTGTATTTCAGTTAGTATCATCAGTAAAGCAGTGGAAGCAATAGGTATTCCTTCTTGCTTCTTGGTATAGTTATGCAAAAGAGGGTATACTTGACTTGTTACACGTTTTATAGATGCTTGTCAATTGAAATGCTTAATGCACAGTATTGGTTCTAATACATAACTGTATATTGGAAATATCTCCTATGTCAGATTTCTTCAATATATGGAAGTGGATATTGGAAAAAATCTGACATAGGAGATATTACTAACATAACTGTACACCTCAGACAAATGCTCTGCTTAGGGGCATATACATATTTCCATATAAGAGTAATCAGTTATATAACTTTTTTCTTTACACATTCCACACTTATTTTGTCATTACAGCAGGTACAAAATTTGTCCTTGGAGTTTGTCTCTGTCTGATTCTATTAGAACACATCCAACATATGGTTAAGTAAATGTTGTGGATTCTGACAGGAATCAGTTTTCCTCTGTGTATGTGAATAGGATCTTAGTTTTTAACCTAGGTATAGTGAGTGTGTTTGCTGTTCTTTGCCTCTTAGCCAGAGCCTGGGCATACTGTGCACACCTCCATCTGTCAACATCATCATGAGTTGATGGTTCTCCCTCAGAATCCTCATTTCTACCCACTGCTGTTGCTGGCCCTATCTGAGGTACTTGAAACTGTGGTCTTGCCCCTTGCTGTCCTTGTTGATGCTGTTTCCTGAGAATTATATTGTGTAACTTGGCAAAGACTGCCATACTACAGTGCACCTCCTGATGTATCTGGACTCTGGAACCTTGATTTCAAAAATTCAAACACATTTCTGTGATATTCCTAGTTTGAGCATGGACCTCATTGTGTCCTTGCTCAGTGGAGTTGTGTGGGGTTTGAATTGATGTCATGAGCCATGGCTCAAGTACATAACCTGCATCCCTTATTTGAGACATGTGAGGAATGTCAACCCTAGCAAACCTGGTATATAGCTTGCAGGTGGTCCATATGCATGAGTCAGTCAGACTTCCTGAGTTGCCTGCGCAGACATTGTAGATGATCCCTGCTTTTTCAACAGTTGGGCTTGTACTGCTTTGTTGTTTTTAGCAAATTAAACCAATAAATTGTTGCTGATTGGTAATGTAGTTTTGGTTTGTCTCGACATCAGTCTCTGGGCTAGTGAACCAAGATTATTATCACAAGGAATGTTTCTGAGATTCAACAAGTTTAGAAAAACATCTGTATTGTCATGTCTGGATTTCTCTAACAGCTGTTTTGCACTTTGAACTGCATGTTCAGCCATGCCGTTTGACTGAGTGTATTCAGGACTAGTTGTAATATGAACAAAGTCTCACACTTCTGCAAATATCTTGAACTGCTGACTTGTAAACAGTGCACCATTGTCAGAAATAACTGTGTGGACTACCATGGACAGAAAAATGGCTCTTCAACTTAGTAATGACAGTAGTGAACATTACATTGGGAAGTAGGTCAATCTTGAACCAATTTGAATAAAAGTTTACTAACACCAAGTAATGTTGACCATTCCACTCAAAGATATCTGTGACTACTGTTGACGTGGCTTAACTGAAGTGGTTCTTTTTATGCAGCTTTGTACTATTACATACTGAACAAGTGAAAGTACTTTCTCAATATCTCTTGACATAGAAGGCCAAAATACTAGTCATCTTGCCCTTCATTTGGTAGGATTAGTTCCTGGGTTGCCATGATGCAGAATCTTAATGTAGTCCTGTTGCAAGAATTTTGGAACAATCACCTTAGGACCTTTCATGATGATACTTCTGTCTGACAAAATCTCATCTCTGTATGGAAAATTCTGCTATACTTCTATTGGTAAACAAGATTGTTTTGAAGGCCATCCTCAACTGATATAGAGGTTTAGCTTCTGGAGAATTGGATCTGAAGCTGTGTGAGTTCTGAGCTCATCAAGACATGATGAAGAAAATGTTCTCACTTCAATGACTTCAAAATCAAGTTGCTCATTGTTATGCTGTTCTGTAGTTGCTCTGGGTAATCTGGATAAGGTATCAGCAAGATAAAGAAGTTTGTCTTTCATGTAGACAAGATTGAAATTGTACTTCTGCAATTTGAACATAATGCCTTGCAATCTGGCACAAGCTGTATGCATAAGCTTTCTCAAAATAGTGACTAAAGTTTGGTGATCAGTTTCAATCTGGATAGGTCGACTATAAATATAATCATGTTTTGTTCACCTTCGGTCACACCAATGAGCGTTTGCTGCCCCAAAATCGAAAAATTAGCTGGACAAATCCGGTAATCCACCGTATTTAGATAACCAAAAAGTTTGTTAAACTCACGACACTACACCACAAAACGACTGCATAGACATAAACTACAAATCCAGGTGAGCAGAATACTCACAAAGACGGAAAAAACAAACAAATACTGTGCACAACATATAAAAGTAAATAGCTGGTTAAGCGCTTTCAACCAAAACAAATGGTCTTCATCAGAACTAAAACAAAGTGCATAATTTACATATTTTATAGATGTTTTGGCGCCAAACAGTTTTCAAATATTTAAAGGTATACCACTGTATATGTAAAAAGTTACGTTGTCATGTCAAAGCATCTATTTAAAACTAAACATAAACAATCTGACATTCTAACTTAGTTGTAACAGGATGGTGCAAAATAATAGCTGATGTGCAAAACAGTTGAATAAGAATCAATATAATGCAAAACAGTACATGTTAATTTGAAAGGCATATACTTCTTACATGTATCGCATTTATGAAAGACCAGTTCAATAAGTGCTGAATGCATTACTTATAAGGAATTTTTTGAATAATTGATATCAGATGTTCATAAGTATAGATATAAAATATAAAATATTATTATAAAATGTTAATGGTATATTAAACCATATATACATATATTAACAAATGAGTTACTCATATATAAATACAGATGTAAATAAGAAACATTATATAAAAAATATATTTGATAAGAAATGTATTGTATTTGTGTTTATTTCATACTACCTCATAAATCTATAATATTATAATAATTAATGTTATATATAAATAATTAATAATATATATGTATGTTCCATAAAAATATATGTTCAATATAAATTTTAATATTATCTAATCTGTTCATTGATATAGAAACTGTCCAATATAAAGGATGTGTGTACCAATGGATTTAACTATTGTGCAATACATGAATATAAATGCTTATTGCAAAACATTATTATACAATGTTAAAATCTATTATAAATAACTCTTTAATAAATAACTATAAAAAATACTTTGTAAAAAGCAATTAGTAAAAAATATATTTATATATAAAAACCGAAGGTTTATATATATGTATCAAATACTGAAAAATGGAATTAGGAATAACTGAAGTTAAACATGTCAAATACTGAAAATATACTTGTCATTACAGCAGGTACAAAATTTGTCCTTGGAGTTTGTCTCTGTCTGATTCTATTAGAACACATCCAACATATGGTTAAGTAAATGTTGTGGATTCTGACAGGAATCAGTTTTCCTCTGTGTATGTGAATAGGATCTTAGTTTTTAACCTAGGTATAGTGAGTGTGGTTGCTGTTCTTTGCCTCTTAGCCAGAGCCTGGGCATACTGTGCACACCTCCATCTGTCAACATCATCATGAGTTGATGGTTCTCCCTCAGAATCCTCATTTCTACCCACTGCTGTTGCTGGCCCTATCTGAGGTACTTGAAACTGTGGTCTTGCCCCTTGCTGTCCTTGTTGATGCTGTTTCCTGAGAATTATATTGTGTAACTTGGCAAAGACTGCCATACTACAGTGCACCTCCTGATGTATCTGGACTCTGGAACCTTGATTTCAAAAATTCAAACACATTTCTGTGATATTCCTAGTTTGAGCATGGACCTCATTGTGTCCTTGCTCAGTGGAGTTGTGTGGGGTTTGAATTGATGTCATGAGCCATGGCTCAAGTACATAACCTGCATCCCTTATTTGAGACATGTGAGGAATGTCAACCCTAGCAAACCTGGTATATAGCTTGCAGGTGGTCCATATGCATGAGTCAGTCAGACTTCCTGAGTTGCCTGCGCAGACATTGTAGATGATCCCTGCTTTTTCAACAGTTGGGCTTGTACTGCTTTGTTGTTTTTAGCAAATTAAACCAATAAATTGTTGCTGATTGGTAATGTAGTTTTGGTTTGTCTCGACATCAGTCTCTGGGCTAGTGAACCAAGATTATTATCACAAGGAATGTTTCTGAGATTCAACAAGTTTAGAAAAACATCTGTATTGTCATGTCTGGATTTCTCTAACAGCTGTTTTGCACTTTGAACTGCATGTTCAGCCATGCCGTTTGACTGAGTGTATTCAGGACTAGTTGTAATATGAACAAAGTCTCACACTTCTGCAAATATCTTGAACTGCTGACTTGTAAACAGTGCACCATTGTCAGAAATAACTGTGTGGACTACCATGGACAGAAAAATGGCTCTTCAACTTAGTAATGACAGTAGTGAACATTACATTGGGAAGTAGGTCAATCTTGAACCAATTTGAATAAAAGTTTACTAACACCAAGTAATGTTGACCATTCCACTCAAAGATATCTGTGACTACTGTTGACGTGGCTTAACTGAAGTGGTTCTTTTTTTTATGCAGCTTTGTACTATTACATACTGAACAAGTGAAAGTACTTTCTCAATATCTCTTGACATAGAAGGCCAAAATACTAGTCATCTTGCCCTTCATTTGGTAGGATTAGTTCCTGGGTTGCCATGATGCAGAATCTTAATGTAGTCCTGTTGCAAGAATTTTGGAACAATCACCTTAGGACCTTTCATGATGATACTTCTGTCTGACAAAATCTCATCTCTGTATGGAAAATTCTGCTATACTTCTATTGGTAAACAAGATTGTTTTGAAGGCCATCCTCAACTGATATAGAGGTTTAGCTTCTGGAGAATTGGATCTGAAGCTGTGTGAGTTCTGAGCTCATCAAGACATGATGAAGAAAATGTTCTCACTTCAATGACTTCAAAATCAAGTTGCTCATTGTTATGCTGTTCTGTAGTTGCTCTGGGTAATCTGGATAAGGTATCAGCAAGATAAAGAAGTTTGTCTTTCATGTAGACAAGATTGAAATTGTACTTCTGCAATTTGAACATAATGCCTTGCAATCTGGCACAAGCTGTATGCATAAGCTTTCTCAAAATAGTGACTAAAGTTTGGTGATCAGTTTCAATCTGGATAGGTCGACTATAAATATAATCATGTTTTGTTCACCTTCGGTCACACCAATAAGCGTTTGTTGCCCCAAAAATCGAAAAAATTGCTGGACAAATCCGGTAATCCACCGTAACTGAATAACCACAAAATTTATTGAACTCACGACACTACACCATAGAACGACTGCATAGACATAAAATCAAATCCTGGTGAGCGGAACACTCACAAAGACGGAATAAAATACAAACAAATACTGTGCACAACATAAAGAGTAAAATACTGGTTAAGCGCTTTCAACCAAAACAAATGGTCTTCATCAGAACTAAAACAAAGTGCATAATCTACTTAATTTAAAGATGTTTTGGCGCCAAACAATTTTCAAATATTTAAAGGTATACCACTGTATACATAAAAAGTTACGTTGTCATGTCAAAGCATCTATTTAAAACTAAACATAAACAATCTGACATTCTAACTTAGTTGTAACAGGATGGTGCAAAATAATAGCTGATGTGCAAAACAGTTGAATAAGAATCAATATAATGCAAAACAGTACATGTTAATTTGAAAGGCATATACTTCTTACATGTATCGCATTTATGAAAGACCAGTTCAATAAGTGCTGAATGCATTACTTATAAGGAATTTTTTGAATAATTGATATCAGATGTTCATAAGTATAGATATAAAATATAAAATATTATTATAAAATGTTAATGGTATATTAAACCATATATACATATATTAACAAATGAGTTACTCATATATAAATACAGATGTAAATAAGAAACATTATATAAAAAATATATTTGATAAGAAATGTATTGTATTTGTGTTTATTTCATACTACCTCATAAATCTATAATATTATAATAATTAATGTTATATATAAATAATTAATAATATATATGTATGTTCCATAAAAATATATGTTCAATATAAATTTTTAATATTATCTAATCTGTTCATTGATATAGAAACTGTCCAATATAAAGGATGTGTGTACCAATGGATTTAACTATTGTGCAATACATGAATATAAATGCTTATTACAAAACATTATTATACAATGTTAAAAATCTATTATAAATAACTCTTTAATAAATAACTATAAAAAATACTTTGTAAAAAGCAATTAGTAAAAAATATATTTATATATAAAAACCGAAGGTTTATATATATGTATCAAATACTGAAAAATGGAATTAGGAATAACTGAAGTTAAACATGTCAAATACTGAAAATATACAAAACTACTGGAATCAGGATTTTATATATATTATAAACATGATGTTAACCTCAAACTAGAAATGCGATATTGTTATACCATTTAATTATAATAATAATGTTCTAACCGAAATACATTCATTAAGACCAGGTGGGTTGGTGGCGTCAAGATATAATTGCCACCACGTTTCTTTAAAGGCTATTAGGCTTTTTATATTTCCCCCTCTAGGGTCATTGTGAATGACATCTAATATATAGTTGCTCTGGGTAATCTGGATAAGGTATCAGCAAGATAAAGAAGTTTGTCTTTCATGTAGACAAGATTGAAATTGTACTTCTGCAATTTGAACATAATGCCTTGCAATCTGGCACAAGCTGTATGCATAAGCTTTCTCAAAATAGTGACTAAAGTTTGGTGATCAGTTTCAATCTGGATAGGTCGACTATAAATATAATCATGGGATTTCAAACATGCAAACACAATCGCTAAAAGCTCTTTCTCAATCTGGGCAGAGTGCATCTCAGTCTGGGTAAGAGTGCTCAATGCATAGGCTACTGGTCTACCATCTTGAAGAATGAATGCACCTGGACCAAACATAGAATCATCACAGGAAAGAGTAACTGGTTTGTGAACATCATAGTAGCTGAAAGTTGGTGGGTTAGCAATGCTGGTGCTGCTCTGACCATGACCAAATTACATCTTTGCATGTGAGCTCTCTTAGTGGTGCTGAAAGCTGGTTTAAATCTGGAATGAACTTGCCTAGATAGTTGACCATGCCAAGAAAGCGTTGGAGGGTTTGAACATTTTCTGGAGCTGGCATCTCAAGAATTGCTGTTTGCTTGGAAGGATCTGGTTGTAAGCCTGAACTAGTAAACCAGTGACCAACATAAGTAAGTTCTCATAGCCTGAATTTGCACTTCTGAAGCTTAAGATTCACGTCATGTGCTCTTTTCAGAACTTTCTTGAGGTTTCTGTCATGTTCAACTTCACCACTGCCTCCTACTGGAATATCATTTACCATAATAGCACATAGATAGCTCAAAACAATTTGCTCCATCACATGTTGAAAGATTTCACTGCCAGAATTTATTCCAAATGGCATTCTCAGAAATCTGTAGTTTCCAAATGGTGTATCAAATGTGGTTAACAATGAAGATTTTTGGTCAAGCAAAATTTGCCAAAATGAACTCTTTGCATCTAAGACAGATAAAACAGTGGTGTTTGGCATTGACCTCCTTGACTGTGAGTATAGGATGATGAGGTCATTTAATGCTTTATTCAAATCTTGTGGATCAATACATATTCTGATATCATCTGAGCTTTTCTTATGAGCTACTACCATGGAAGATACCCATTCAGTAGGTTCATCTACTGAACAAATTAATCCTAGCTGCACCATTTTGTCTAGCTCAGCATTTAACCCCATTCTGCATAGCTACTGGAACTTTCTGTGCTGGTCTGATAACTGGGTTGACCTCTGGGTCTAACTTCATGAGTACACAATTGGTAGCTTGCCTAATTTGTCTGCAAAAATATCAGCATACTCAGAAAAAATAGTTTGAGTGAAGTTTGAGATGGTGTCATTCAAGCTTACATGGTGGACTTCTTTATTAAATGAAAGCAGTCCCATTTTCAAACTGTCTTTGAGGCCTAATAATGACTTCATGTGTCTCTTGACTACATAAAACTGCAAGTCATAGATGTTCTCAGCAAAGTAATATGAAAGCACTACTGAGCCTTTGGTTTGAATATCTTCACCACCATAAGCAACAAGCTTTGTGCAGTTTGTCAAATCAAGTTGTTCTATAGCTTTTACTCTAGCAAATGTTTCTACTGACATAACATTGCACTTTGAGCCAGTATCTACTTTGAACTCCACAGGATTCCCTTTAAACCAAACAATACAAAAGATTCCATTCTTTGCCCACAAATCTACTGCATTAACTTTTTCACCAAGCACAGACACACCATCAACATAAAAATTAGGGTTGTAGCTTTCTAATTGATCAAATTGCCTCATGGAATACAATCTTTTAATAAAAGAATGTGCCTTATTTGATTTACAAAACCTTAAGAAATGATGCCACTTATTGCAAGAATGACACTGCTGACCAAAAGCTAAGCACTTCTCTCATTTAGGTTCATGATTACCAACACAATTATGACAGTTGACTATGTTTTTTTTCTATGGGTTTTGCAGATTCACCCCTGCGCTTTACTGTGTGCACCTTAGGCCTTACTGAAGTAGCTCTGGATTTTACTGAAGTTGCCATACCCTTGGGCATGTATCTTTTAACTTCATGCTGCATACCATCTACATAAGCTGTGAAATGTACTGGAAGACATGCTTTCTCATTTGTAAGCATACTTGCATGCCTTTCTGTAAGGTTGTATATCTGACAAAAAATCAATGGTCTTGTTTAATGTCAAATCACTGTCTCAAAACAAAATCTTTCTCACTGTGTCATTATTAATACCACACAAAAGCCTGTCTTTTATCAACTCATCTCTCAAATCACCACATCTACACATTTTAGCTTTATTTCTCTACTCAGTTATATATGCTGCAAAAGTTTCAACAGGCCTTTGATCTCTTGTGTAAAATAAGTGCCTTTCCTTTGTAATAATTTATTTGGGGGTTACACATTTCTCTAAATTTATATTTTTAGCACTCAGTCTTCCCACATTTCAACTGATACCACAATATGGCAGCCTTCCCCCTCCCCTGCAAACACAGCAGGTGCATACACAAATAAACGCTCTGCTTCAATGCTATCTGAACCAGCTAAATTAAGCAAAATAAATGCTTTTGTATGTGCATCTTTGTCAGACTAAGCAGCCTGTATGAAAATAGCATATTCCTGCTCAATCACTCTTCAGTTATCTGTAATATTGTTATCAAACACAAGTGGTGTGGGTTTCCGAAATTCTTCTGCCATGCCCACAGATTATAGTAAAACACAATACAATTTTGGCCCTTGTAGTTATGTAAGAACATGCACACACACCAGGTACTTGTAATAATATTCAAATGTACAATACATTCTTTGAAAAACTGTACTCTGTGAAATATTCCTTGAAATAACTGTACTTTGCGAAATAACTATACTGTAATACTGCACACACTTGCAAACACTTTGCACACTTTGGATACTTCAAATAGCTTTAGCTAATGTGAAAAAGTAGTACACAGTGAAAAAATATGGTAATTTTTCCTTTTTTGTACATTTTATGTGATTCAGATATTGTTTCATTTTCATAATTATTTCAAATATTTTTATCAATATGTAGTAGTTTCGGGCATTTTGTTTAATAAGAAATTCATTCTGAGTGTTCTGAGTGTTTTGTTTTATATTTGTAGTGAAAGAAATCATTTAAGCAAGTTTTAGCACCTGGAATTTGTTTCTGACTTGTTTGTGAGTTGTTAGAGCAGTTGGGATATGATCCACTCATATATATTCCTCCACTTCTAACCGGTTGCCTCATAGTTGTGATTCTCGATTCCATTCTGATACCATGTCACATGATTTATGTACTTTAAGAAGACAAAGATGCTTGGGTGTTCATTTAAGTAGTTCATGTCATAAAAACACATCAGGATAGATTGCAGGAACATTAACTTGAACCATCTAACTAACTGGCTGACTACATACATGCATGCTTTCACTCTGGCTGCTCACTCAAAATTGCACTCTTGCTTGCATGTGCTCAGTACTTATATACACATCCCCACTAACTGGAATGCTTCTTAAGAATATGTCACACATTCTGATTGGGTCTATATCATTATTTCGAACGTTCAGATACTCGGATCCCTAAAGGCTGACACCAAAATATCAAACCGCAAGTACAACAAACGTGAAAAAGTGCGGAATTCAAAATATCGAATTTCCATAGTTGGCCAACTCCACCTCCTGCTGCGTACTGCCTACCCAAACAAAATAAATAATCTACACTTCACCCATGTGGATACTTCACCCATGTATCCCCTGTGCTAATTAAATGTGCATAACACACAAATGTATGTGAACAAACAACACCCAAGTACAAACAAAGTTTAATTTATGTAGCACATTCAAACTGTCAACTGTATGTTACACATTCAGCAGTAGAGCTATTAATTTATAGCAAGACCTGCAAACACATACAACTTAAACAAGTTTCTATTGGGCTACACAAATGTATTACTATATATGCACTTAACCCTACATCTAACCCTAAGGTCAATGTCTATTGCACATGTACGTTAGTTTCCTATACAGGATAAGGGAATCTACTACTGAAGTTTTACCTTAGTAAACACAATGTGGCCAACTATGGAAATGCGATATTGTGAATTCCGTGGTTTTTAACATTCGGTTAACTTGCAGTTCGATATTTTGGTGTCGGCCTTTAGGGATTCGAGTAACTGGACATTCTAAATAATGATATAGACCCTTCTGATCTACACCTGTGACACCCCTAATATATAATATATGTTGGTCTCTGAAAATGTACCAGTAGCTAGTATATGTAATACTAAACTTGCATTTGTTTCCATTGGGATTGGATCTCCACAATTTCCTTGGGGCCTAAGGAAGTGGTGGCAGAGATTGCATATTTATTCTATTGTTTCCCTGTACACACTGCATATCTCAGCAATTTCTGTGTCATACAGTTGATGGCAAGTCAAATGGGGTTTAAACACCTTTCTTCTTCTTCATGCAGCAGCAGTACCCTGATTTAAAGCCTGTTGCACATTCAGCATAATAATAGCGACAGCAACACCTAACATTTTTTTTCTAAGTGTAATCTTGCTGTATTCCAAGGAATTTTGGTGCACAGGGCAAAAGCCTATACTGAGTATGCATAATTGCTTTATAGCTTCTCAAATAGCTCCACCATATTGTATCGATTAATTAGCATGTACTTTGGCTCTTTATACTGACATTAATATATTCTGCTGTTTATCTTTGTTTGGCAGCTCAATTATTGTTTAGAGTTGTTTAATGAATACCAAATAGCCAACTAACTTGGTGGCATGGTGCACCACCAACACGTTAGCTACACTTTATGTAGCTGTTAATTAATCCAGCCCTATATCTTTCACAATTAGGCATAACCAAGTAGGATAAAAAGCAGGACACATAAAAATCGAAGGCATGTGTTAAATGGTTACATCATGAGGGGCTCAATTAAATATTCCCTGCAAAAATTAATTTTTAATATGCATTGCTCAAACAGATATTAAGGCAAAATTATATGGGGAAATAATATGTGTAAAAATCATAGTATAACATATGTGTTAACTAATGTAGCATTACATTTATAAACAGTGATTGAGATGAGTTGTTTGATAGCCATTTGCTGATTTATAGCTTTAAATTTCAAAGGAATAAATATAATTTTAGCAATATTATGCATAATAAGTAGATGCCTGATTGTTACAGAATGTCTGCATTTAGATAAGGCAAATTTGTGGAAAAAATATTTTGGCAAGGATACTTCCATTGCCTGCTGTGTTGTTATTTTCCAACTACTTACAGATTTCTTGCCAGTATGCTTCATAACAGTAAGTAGCTGAAAATAAATATTACAATTGAAGGTTTTTCAAATAAAATCCTATGTGTCTATGTCAGTGCTGTCTTTTAATATACATTTTGGAAGTATGCCATGGAGCATATTATTAAAAAATCCATAATCTGGGATGTTTGAATTAATTCGTTGCCTTGGACTTTAATTTTATTTACATTCAAATTATTCATTCTATGCTTGATTAGATGAGCTATTAACTTAGATTGCTGGTGTTCCTGTAAATATATCAGTTTCATATTCTCATTTTATTTCTCAGGGGCTTGACAAAATCTAAAGCTATTATTTCTGCATTTGTTAAAAAACAAACAATAAAATATACAGAATATTTGACTGTTAACAGAGCCTCATACATTTGATATGGACTTTTTAATGTTTGTCATTTACTCAATACAGATCTATCTATCTATCTATCTATCTATCTATCTATCTATCTATCTATCTATCTATCTATCTGTCTGTCTGTCTATCTATCTATCTATCTATCTATCTATCTATCTATCTATCTATCTACATAAATGAGCTATAAATGGTTTCTACCCCAGATTTCACTCATTTCTACATAAAATCAGATTAAACAAGTTCTATCTATATGTATGATATAAAGGACTTTGCTATTCAGATGTATCCCAGTTGAAAGTATCCATAAATGTGTGCCAGGCTATATCATATTAAATGACTATACATTAGTACAGAATTCTGATAATAAAGTACTCTGGAAAAGGTTGCTTGTGTGTTCTTCCTTAATATAGTACTTTGCAAAAAAGCGATAAGTTACTTTAAAGCAGTGCTGGAAGAATAGCGGAACTATTAGGAAAAACTTGTGAATTTAATCCTACTATAATGTCAGAATAAGCATCACTAGAGAAATAAACTTATTTTTTCATTACCACTGGCATTCCTTCATTTATCTATGAGGCAGCATTACTCATTTGGAAGGGTGTTTCTAGATATGTGGTTCTTCAAAACTTTCCTCAGTCAGTGAAGCCAAGCAAATCACTTAGCTGTTAAAGGGACACTTTAAACCCAAATAGCTGGCAACATAGGAAATAGTTTGCTTTAATTTGAAAACAGAAGACTGAGAAAATGGGATAAAGAGTGTAAATGAGCTGAAGTGATGCAAGTGAACTGTTTATATGTTGCGGAATTGGGATTAAGCAGGAAAGTATAAATCTGTAGTTGTAGCCACCTAACAGTGTAAGCCTTGGCTCTAGATGAGTGTTACAGTTGAAGTGACACCCTGACCCCACAATCAAAAATGTGAAAAAGACATTGTGGATGGATGGAAAGATTTGTAGTAAAGCTTTTTTGAAGAACATTCAAAGCTGTTCTGAGTATAGAAATGGCAGAGAGAAATATGTAAAAGTTATTGGAAGGACAAAGTATCTGATGGTAGACTACATAAAGCCACAACTCAGGATGAATAAGCAGAAAGGTCAAATGCTTTGTTGTCATTGTAATAACTGTAGGGAGCATGTAGCTAAACTGTACTTTTATAGAAATTAAATATGGTTGTGAGGAAATGGGATATATAAAAAGAAGAGGTCATAGCAAGATGAAGTTACAAGTAAAACGTGTGATTCTTGTAGTTTTCTTTTAATATTGCAATATCATGTATTTAATGCTATCTTTACTGGATGTATTAATGACTTGTTACCACTAGAGCTCATTGTTACATCAGATTTTAATGTTGCATTCATGACTGATGCAAATGATCTGAATTATTTTTTTCTTTTTCAAAATATGTATATTTAGATGTTTTGAATAATAAGCCACAGTGGTGCAGCGGTAGCATTGTCACCTCACAGCAAGAGGTTCGCCCGTTTAACTCCCGGCAGAAGTGCCTTCTCTGTGGAGTCTGCATGACCTCCCCGCTGTTGAGTGGCATTCAAAAAACATGCGCAGAATGGGCGTGCCTTTGTTGAAGGTTGGCCGTTGAGCTGGCTCCGTAAAAATCTACTGCCAATTATTAGCGGACCGGAGCGCCACTGTAGCAACCCCTAACTGGGAGAAGCCGAAAGAAGATGCTTTGAATAATATTTCCAAGAGAAATATACAATGCACTTTATTTGTGTACAGATATTCCAGAAATTGCACATTAATGACATATGTTGTTTACATTTTTAGTTGTTTTTTATTGGTTATGGTCAACATGTGATTTTGTCAGTAAATATAAATTAATGTGTGCTTTCATTAGATTTACAACTAAAAAAATCCCGGAGGTGAAAACTGGGTCTGTTATCGAGACTGAATACCTTAGCTGAACTTTATTTGGGGTTAATAAGAGTCTCTTTAATTGATGGCAGGTGTGTACCCAAGAAGACTGAATGTTGTAATTAAAGAAAAAGGTGCTTCAACAAAGTATTAGTTTAAGGGTGTGCACATGTATGCAACCAGTTTTTTGAACATTTTTTATTTTTTTATATTTTTTCCCTAACATATTTCAATTGAATTATACAGATTATATGTTACATTAATGGTGGGAAAAGTTCTGAAATTATTTATTGTGGTCTCATTTTTATAACAGAAAAATCTGGCATTTTAACAGGGGTGTGTACACTTTTTATATCCACTGTAGCTGCATGGAATCAGGAATACCAGACAGGATGAAATCCTCCTCCTCAAGGAAGAGT
The DNA here is from genome assembly GCF_019279795.1 of Protopterus annectens. Lineage (NCBI taxonomy): Eukaryota > Metazoa > Chordata > Ceratodontiformes > Protopteridae > Protopterus > Protopterus annectens. Next base: position 756,306,285 of record NC_056732.1, on the reverse strand, counting down.
AAACCTGTCTGGTGGACATCTACAATAAATAAATTCTACAATAACAGAAAAAAATTGATGTCCAGGACCAAGGAGCAAGTGTCTAATTGGAAGCAATCTCAACTTAGCCTGAACAAGCAAATAAGAGCACTTGTAAAATCCTCCAAAGCAAACTTTGAGTCCAAACTGGCAACATCTACTAAAGACAGTCATAAAGCTTTCTTCACATATGTCCGGAATCTCAAGAGAAGTACCCAGATCTGCTCAGTACTGGTGGTCAAGGACACCACATGTACAAACCCTGTAGATATAGCCAACCTACTGGCATACAGGTTCAGTAAAAACTTCACTCCTCTGACGTCCCAATCAGTAAATCAGGACATCCCCAGTACCTGCCCCCCTCCCCTTATCTCTAGGGAGCAAGTCATCACTGCCCTCTCAAATGCAAAACATACAACCTCTAGGGGACCTGATAACATTCCAGGCTGCATCCTGCATGAACTCAGGCAGGAACTTGCAGCACCATTATGCACCCTATTCAACCAAAGCCTGATTACCAGCTTTGTCCCAGCCAAGTGGAGGACAGCTGCTGTCAACCCTTTGCACAAAGGTGGAGCATCCACCGATCCAGGAAATTATAGACCCATCAGTCTAGCTAGCCTGATCTGCAAGGCCATGGAGTGGATTATCATTGACCTCATTAACAAGGACATTGGCAACCTCAAGACACTTGATTCCACATAGTTTGGTTTTGTCAAGGGGAGGCCATGCCTGTTAAATTTGGTTGATTTCTTTGAGACAGTCACCAAGACCATGTACGAGGGGAAGACGGTGCACACCACCTACCTTGACCTGGCCAAGACCTTCAATACTATTTCACACTCAGGTATAATAGATAAACTCTCTCAACTAGACTTCAATCCATATGATACCAGATGGGTAGCAAACTGGCTCACTAATAGAACCCACCTAGTCAAAATAGGGGAAGCCACCGCAAGTAGTAGACACATAGCAAGTGGCGTACCCCAAAGATCGATCTTGAGGCCTTTGCTGTTTGAGATATACTTCTCAGAGGTGCAGGCCAAATTTAGTGGGCTATGGCTGACCAAGTTTGCAGATGACTGCAAGCTGGGTGCTGTTATCAATTCCCCTAGTGATGTGGACATCCTCCAAGAGGGCCTCACCCAAACAAATGACTGGTGCCAGAAACATGGCCTCACACTGAATGCCAATAAATGCATCATCATCCCTTTTGGGGAGAATGACATCCCCACAAATTATCATATTGATAATAAGGCACTAAGCAAGCAATCAGTCATGAGGGACTTGGGCACCCAGGTTGATAGCAAACTGAGTTTTGACCACCATATTGCCTCTGTTGTATAGAAATCTTTCTACATGGCCCACCTCATTAGTAAGGGTATCTCATCCAGGGACAAGGTGGTCATAACATCCCTGTATTCTACCCTTATAAGATCCATTACTGAGTATAATACCCCTTTCAGCATGTACCTCACAAAGCACATGTAGCAGCTGAAGAGAACACAGAGGTTCCTCACCCGGAGAATTGGAGGCCTCAAACATCTGCCCTACACAGATAGACTAAAAGCCATGTCCCTCTGCTCAGTCTCCTAGAGACTCCTCAGAGGTGACCTCTGTCTGGCATATAAAGCAATCTCAGACCCTGCCCTGATGGGACTGCTGCATATCTGCAGTCAAGCTCCACTCAAGTAATCTGCACAAGTGACCTCAACTTAGTCTGTGACATCAATAGGACTTGTTGGCAGGACAGATTTTTGTCCCAGAGACTCCCCCTTTAGTGGAATCGACTCCCTTTCCATGTAAAGCAGAATACCTCATTAAACCTTTTAAGCGCAACCTGGATAACTGGATGGGGGAACAGAAAATACATCCCTGGGATTCCACCCGTGTCCTTGCTTGATAGTGACATAGCGTGCTGACTTGTTGGAACATGGGCTACATTTTTGGCTAGGCTTGTAAGGGTCTCAAAATTAATAGTCTAGTAGCTTCCTATGATCCTATGTTCCTATGATTTTGATAGACAAGTCATATCTGCTGAAACATTATGACAGTTTGAGATGTTACTTTCAGGAACTATACAACTTTTGAAATTATACTTTTGGAAATCTTATATATGGCATTAATTAAAAATAGCACATAGTTTCCTGAGTTGTTGGCAACAGTTAAAAAGAACATGATTTTATTTTTTAGTTCATTTTTATACTCTAGCTTCCCCATTTTGTTAGTGAATAAAACATATCCTTGTGAGGCATGGTTGCTTCTCCTTTTTAAGCACACAGGCATTGAGTTCAAAATGTCACAAACTGCAGCTGCTTATAAAATATGTTTGTATCATATGTTTTACAGCTTGAGTACAAAACACTGATTAATTAATGCAGGATTATTAAAAACATGCTCACAAATAATCATATCATTATAGGCTAGCAGGCATAATATTTATCAAATTAATGCAGATTTAAAATGTTATGTCTGTCCTACTCACCTTATTATTTTGTGCCCAACCATGAGGAAATCAAACTGATAAAATGGGGCAGAATGTATGGGCCTAGTATATAATGTTAGATGCAGAAAGGTGAGGTAATGAAACTGAAAGAGTGACACACTTACATCAGCAAATACAAGAACTACTTAAAAAAACAGCCTATATTTTAATTTCAGAGGTTAAGGTTTATGACATTATTTCCCCAGTAAATAAAACATGCTTTAGATTTTGAATTGTATGGTTACTAGCATTCATACTTTTGTTATAACAGCAATTAGAGAACAGTGGGAGATTTTTGAGCAGGTTTTAGGGATATTTACTGTTTTACAGTGCACCACTGGATGATGTTTGTTATATTGACCAAACTGTTTTATACAAACTTACTGTACCAATATTATAACATTTATATAGTTAGCAGTTTGTGTCTCCAGTAATGAAAGAGGAAATTAAGCTGGCCTACCATCAATTAAAGAAAAGAACACTATGTCAGTTTGAATGGATTTACATGTGGCATTTATAGAAACAAGCATTACATCCATGTGGGACCTTCTTATATGATTGTCAAGGTAATCTGAATGAAATGCAAGAGACGCATTCATGAAGAAATATGGCTACTAGCGTGATTTTAAAGGCCAGCAAACCTAAGGATAAACAATGATCTAGCTTAAGTCTCTATACTGAAGTTGATTTTTGCCCAAACATTTATTATTATAATTCAAGACCTCTGTCTTATGTTTGCACAAGCTGTGAAATTGATGCTACCTACTTAAAAAAAATTACAAATTGTCAGCGTAACATTTTGCTATGATGCTGATGTTTAGTACGTGTGATCATGTTTACTGTGTGATGCAATTAAATTTCTTCATTTTGTTTGATATCTGCATATGCTGTTCTATTTTACTATGTGAAGTATTACATTGTTAGTTGTCTTGTTTCCTTTCTGTAACCTTTGTTCCCCAGGATTGAATAAACTTTGTGTAGGTTCGTTGGAGAGCCTACATGGAGTGTTTTCACATACATGATGTTGCTCATTGGGTGGCATCATGCCATGCATATTAATGGTGTGGGATGTGGGTAATCAAGGTTTTGTGGCTGACACCAGTGTTGCTGGCCACAAAACCTCTAATATGAACACAAATCATACTTCTCAACCTTTAAGTGCAAGAAATCTGGTCCAAAACTAAAATAATGGGGTACCAAAGGCCCCAAAAATAGGGACATATTTTCAATATTGTTCTTAGAAATTTAGAAAGTAGCTAGAATAACAGGATTTGTATTAGCATGCATTTTCTGAAGGATATTAAGCATGAAACTCAAACCTATGTCATTATGTATTGACTCTAATCATCAGTGACTTTCCAGAAAACCACAAATTTTACAAAGGAACAGCCCAAAAATATGATGCAAACATCTGGACCTTCTGCAAAAATCTGGACAGTTTGGAGGTATGATGCGGGTAGCATTTCCATGTAAGGGTGCTAGCCATGAAAGCTCATTGTAGGAGAGCATGGCAACTGCTTTTACCTTACTTGAGTTTTTTCATTAAAATGTATTTGAGGCACTGACATAGATTGTTCTTCCTCATTTCAAATATGTCTCCATTTATTTTCTTTTATGACCAGTGTTTGCACGATGCGCCACTTAGTACAAATGTGTTTGTCTGTGCTCACCTGGTTTGTGCAAAATGAGGCAGTGCACAAACTGGACAAGTGGACCACCCAGGTTGCAGAGAGGATCCAGACAGACACAAACATAAAGCAGATGCATTCAATTAATTCTGCTGGTGATCATGTAAAAATGGTAAGAGGCATTGCCTGGCAGCTAACAGTGAGACCTTAAGAATGATTAGTAAAATAGGGAATGTTATGTAACAATTCCTGTGGCAGAAGATGTTAAATGTAGGTGTGGAGTGCAGATGTCTGATGTTCTAGTACAGGATGTGCAAAATTTGTTCTACTGTTGTGACATTGCATATTATAACAATGAAATGCAACATACACAACTGTTTTCTCAACCTTTTTGTGGTAACACCTGTTAAGTGTAGGACTACCGTAGACATGGTCCATTTAACTAACACATTTACATAAGTGCCTGTATATCAAATAACCTTGAAATTGCATTGCTTGCCACTGTTGCGCATAGCTTACCATCACACAAACACATTGCCCGGCAGTGCACATCCTTGACTATTGTGTTTGCATGATGTTAAGCTATGTGCAATTTTTTCAGATATTGCAAAACCAAAGAGTGTGCACTGTCAGTAAGCATGATCCATGCAATTGGTGGGAAAACATCAGGATACAAAATGCAATTGGTGAGAAATGCTCATTCTACATTGGGCTTGAGCTATGGTAGACATGTCTGGTGCTTCTGCTAAGTGAGTGTGCTTCCAAGCACAGAGCTGGGTTCAGGTGTCAAAAGTTTTTATTGGACTCCTAGTTAAGGAACATGGGCCCTGGTTGTTGCAGCTGGACTATTCAGGCTCAAAATATAAGTCCGAAGCCTGGAATAATATTGCCAGGGCTTTGTCCAGTGCTGCAGGTATCCCCACACTGATGAATAATACCAACATCATTTTGATAACCTTCAGAGGAAGAAGTGGGGTACACTCGACTACTGGATTGGGGAATGTCATGCAGGGGATGCCCCACAGATGTGTAAGTATCAGTTACAGTTACTGATTGTAAAAGTTAAAAGCTGAATATAGTCAAGACTGGTATTCATAAAGGCATTCTGTTCTGTTCTATTCTGTTCAATTTTTTCTACAGCTGCCATGGAGTGAGCATTGAATGTGAGGTATCATGCTGAGTGTTTGTAAAAGATGCAAGAAGCATGGGGTATGTATGCATCAGAACAGTACTGATACTGTAGCGCAGTGCCGGGGCATCCAGGAGTCTAAGGTCATGGCAGGACTCTTGTTAAAAGACTATGAAGAGGGACTGCTGCAGGGTCAGTACCAGGGTTCCCAATATAAAGTGGAAGCCTGGGACCGTCTCGCCTGTGACATCACCAATACCACTGGCATCCTTCAAACTGGTGAGCAGGTCAGGCATCACTATTCCAACCTGAAACAGAGGAAGAGGGAGCTCTTGGATCAGTGGATCCAAGAAGCTAGGCAGGGTGATGTCGCAGCAGTAAGTACTCATTCTAATAACTGTTTAATAATTGCCTAGCTCGTGTATATTATGGAGAGGTATAGCTAATCATTTCTCTATGTCTCTGACAGCTGCAGTGGAGTAGGCCGTGAATCAGGAAGCCCATGCATGTAGGCTGCAAAGGTTGCATCATGAGGCATGTTAGTAATAATCTTGTATGCACTGTCATAAGAAATAAATCTAAAAGTAGTAGAAAGTTAATTTCTAGTATAAAACCTGTATTGTGCATGGGATGTAATGAATAAACCAGGCAATATGGCAAGAAGAGTGTCATATACGTTGTATGTAAATAAAAGGGTAACAGCCTGTTAATAAAGGTCTAACTCCTGGACTGCTTGTCTTTACTCTGGTATCATATGTTAATGTAGTTCTGCATTCTCTTAATAGCACTGTTGTATTAAGCACTGTTACCCAGACTGCACTACATAAATAAAATGTGTAGGAATGTCTGTATACGACTGTTGTAGTCACAAGGTCATATTGTACAACTAAGGGAGACTTAGAAAACAGTGAAAAGATACACAACAAAATCCAAATCACAATAGCACACTCAACTGTGACATAAACTGTTGTATGTTTTGCACACACAGCCATGGTTTGAATTCTGGGATTGGTAGTAAGCTGTATACATAATCATACCCCTCAACTGTACAGATGTTGTCAGAAAGTTCAGACAATTGGCTTAATTTTTCTGCCTGTCACCCTGTCCCCCTGGCAAATCAGTGGGATGATCCCAGAAGTTTTGGCAGCAAATAATAACATACAACTGATTGTCAGACATCATAACCATCAGAAATATATCTAGAAGAACAAACCTGTCACTCTTGCAACTCACCAAAATGTTATGAGGGTAATATGCAAATTATATCTCATCTCTATCCCCATGTTGTGAAGCTATGACCAGAGAGTGTGCAGTAACTGAGTGAGATGTATGTGCATAATAACATGAAATCTGATAATATGTGTGGCAATATTCAGGTAGTGTTAACAAACATTCCCTCCACAGGTCTGTCAGATAAGAAAACTGTACCTGTAAATAAAGATTGATATCCTGGACTAGTACTGTTTAGTCTGGTATTATATGGCATTGTTAGTGCTGCAGTTTCTCTGACTAATAATGTATTAGTCGTCACTATCGCCCACTCTGTGCTACATAATAAAAATGTCTAGGAATCGCTGCATAAGACTGTTGTAATTACAAGGTCAGATTGTAAAACCACGGGAGACTTTTAGACAGAAAATAGTGAAGAGATACACAGCAATATCTAAATAACACACTCAACTGTGACGCACATGGTTTTATTTTTAGCAGACGCAGCCATGGTTCGAATCCTGGGAGTGGTAGTAAGCTGTATGCATAATAATACCCCTCAGCTGTACAGATTTGTTCAGAATGTCCAGATAAGTGTCCCATATCTGCTGCCTGGTACTCTGTCCCCCTGGCAAATCAGTGTGGTGATCTCTGAAATTTAGGCAGCCTTTAATGACATATTACTGATTGTCAGTCCTGTAAATATTCAGAAAAATGTATATGAAAACAAACCTGTCATTATAGCAACTCACCAAAGTTTATGAGGGCAATTGTCAAATATGTCCCAGTTCCACCTGCATGTTGTCAAGCCTTGACCAGAGTGTGTGCAATAGTAGATTGAGAGGTATGTGCATAACATCAACCTGGTATCTGGGAATATGTGTAGAAACTGTCAGGTAGTTTTAAAAAACAATACCTCCACAGGTATACCAGGTAAGAGGTTTATACTGTAGGTAAAACACAGTTCACGTATATACTTGTCTACAAACATACCACTGTCTAAAATAAGGCCACAGGGTAGTGTAATAATACCTGTAAGGTACAGATTACAGCAGTGACTAAGAAAGTTGTGAGAACTACAGGGATATACAAGTTGCTAATTGTCATCTCTCTCCCCACCCTCCACCATATCTGCAACAATAATCTAAATACACAACTCAATGGGTATGTGAACAATTAAATCTACTGTTGGGACATATGTCCTATTGTTTGATAAATATTGAAATGTGTTTCTATGCATGTGCCATAATGAAACACTCCCACATTGGTGGCATGCTATCATCAGTGTAACCTGCATGCTGTTGTAATGGCCACTGTGGTTCCATATATGCATGTGTTCTGTTTGCTCAGCAACTGTTCCATATCTGGTGTTTTGGGTTAATGGGAATATCTATGCATGCTGTTATATCTAATCCTGAAATGTGTTGACTATTACTAACCCACATATGCTTTAAAATGCAACACCATAGCACATTTAGGAAGGCCATTCCCAGTGGACCCACCTCTCCCACCTCATCTGCCCATGGCACTGGGCACAAGCACTTCTGGGGCCCACACCGGGACCTCCTCATCTGCTGGTCCTGCACTACCTTCAGGTGGAACCGCCTCAGGGGAGGAGGCTCACCCCCCCCCCGGGAGTGGGCGCTGACAGGAAACTGTTACCCTTCGTCAGGATTGGGGTCTAGTGCATAGCGAACTCTTCAGGGAGTTTGGAGATCAGCTACACCAGCTTGAGGGCCATGTGGTGCATTTAGAGGGTCAGCCTGCCCCTCCTACCCAGCCTCCAGCACAGCCACCTTCGGGGCCATGAAGGTGTAGTGGTGACTGCTCATGGGTGGGGACCTCAGAACCACTGTTTCCATTTGGGGGCTCATGGGCTTCTTACTCCCAAACACCCCTCCTCATCCAAGGTGTTTACCCCCCCACATGTATCATATACCACCCCTGTATGCTATCTTGTCTGTCTTGTTTGTCATCCTACCCAACCTACCTCGCCATATATAGCTACTATCCTTCCACAACATCCCACTCTCACCTTAAAAAAAAAGAAAAAAGGGCAATCTGTTCCCCCAAAAAAATCTCGCCCCATACATAGCTGTCCATTACACACATGTGTCCACTGGACACCTGTAATCTGGTTGAATTGTCTTCACAACATATTATTGTTGTCCTCACCCCTCTCTTAGGGGTGTAAATGTCCAAATCTGTCTCCTAATCCAGTGTATATGCACAGCTGTTGCTGTAGAAGAAATGGGCAGCTATGGACCTTCCATACACCCATCCTGCACATCCCTAGCTATTTTCCCTATTGTTTTTCCCTTTCTGTGCCCCTTTTTCACCAATTTCCTAGCACCCATTTTTCTTTTCTTTTAAATAAATTAGCACAGGAGTAAGTGGGAGTAACCACTTTTAAGCAGTCTTAAGCGGGTTTAATTCTGTTTGCATGGGGGTAAGCAATGCCTACACAGGATAAGCAATTTAGAGGCTAACTGACTGTAAGAATATTCAACCAGAAGTTAGCATTGCTTACCGTAGCGCAAACCCATGCAAACCCACTTACAACTGCTTAAAAGTGCCTTAATCCCTCTGTATCCAACAACCCTTGTTCTGCCTAGCAACAAAATAATCACCCCTTGCAAGTTTCAAACCCAGGACCCTGCCACCCTGCATACTATAGCCAAAGTGGTTTGCCACTAAGCTATGTCAGACATACATAAGTCTGATGTTTTTTCAAGCACATCATCCAGCACAGTCATTCAACAGTAGATGAAATATATTTGTATATGTTGATGTGTGTGTGTATATATATATATATATATATATATATATATATATATATATATATATATAATATATATATATATATATGTATACATATATGTATAGGTTCATAGGTAGGTACTAGGCTATCTACCCAAGGGCCTACGTATGCCTAGCCAACAAGGTTCCCTGGCTTACGCCACCCAAGAAAGTTATTTTCCTGTGCCACTGCTGAGCAGAGACACAGAAGTGATCCCCAGGGTGTATTTCCTATTTCCCATCCACTCAAGATTTTTCTTGAAGAGTGCTAATGAATAACTTTGCTTGACATAGATGGGTAGCCTGTTCCAGAGTATGGGAAGTCTCTAGGACAGGAATCTATCCCTCCAGCATGTCCTGTTTATTGTGGTGACAAGGTTTAGGTCCTTAGAGCGTGTAGCTCAGAAAGACTGGGATTTCTTTAGGTGTAGTATGTCCAACCACTCTGAGTTTGTCATAGCTTTATATGTTAGGCAGAGATCACCTCGCAGTAGGCGATATGCTATGGAGTAAAGCTGGAGTTTTTTGAGGCGGTCAGTGTAGGGCATTTGCTTGAGGCCAGTAATCCACTTTGTGAGGTACTTCTGTGGCCTTTCCAACTGCTGCATATGTGTTGTGAGGTACATTCCAACAGGGGTGTTGTACTCTATAATGGGTCTAATGAGTGTCGAGTAGAGGGGAACAATGACCTCTTTTTTCCTGGATGAGAACCCTTTTATGATGAGGTGTGCCATGTAGAAGGACTTCCAGACTACTGTGGCGATGTGACTATCAAAGGAGAGACTACTCTCCACCTGGATCCCAAGGTCTCTTATCACGCATTCGGTGTTAAGTAGATTGCTGCCTATGTGGTAGTTCATGGATACAGAGTTTTTACCAAAGGGGATGACATTGCACTTTTTAGAATTGAGCTTGTGGTTATGGCTCTGACACCAGGCATCTGTCTCAGCGAGGCCCTTCTGCAGGATGTCCACATCATTTGGGGACTTGACTATGGCTACTAGTTTGCAGTCATCTGCGAACGTTGTTAGCCAGAGGCCTTCTGTGTTAGCCTGTACTTCAGAGAAGTAGATATAAAACAGAAGAGGTCCCAGGACGGAATCCTGTGGTACTCCACTTGTCACTGCTTTGAGGTCAGATTTGGAGTCGGCAACTTTTACAGTGTGGGTTCTGTCAGTGAGCCAGTTGGCAGCCCATCTTGTGATGTAGGGATTTATACCTAGTTTAGTGAGTTTAGCTATAATTCCAGAATGAGGGATGGTGTCGAAAGCCTTGGCGAGGTCATGATAGGCTGTGTGAACCGCCTTACCCTCATCTACAGCTTTGGTGACTGGCTCAAAGAAGTCAATCAGGTTCAGGATGCATGATCTTCCTTTCACAAACTCAAACTGGGTGGGATCCAGAGTTTGTAGGTTACCAATGTCTTTGTTTATGAGTTCCATGATGATACGTTCCACGGCCTTGCAGACCAGGCTCGTCAGGCTAATAGGTCTATATTTCCCGGGATCAGTGGTGGCTCCCCTTTGTGGAGTGGGATAACTGTTGCTGTGTGCCATTCAGTGGACACAAAGCCTGATGCGAGGCTATTATTGAACATGCTGCTTAAGTGGGGAGCCAGTTCGTTCTGAAGTTCGTGTAAAACGCAGACTGGGATGTTGTCCGGTCCCATGGATGCTGTATTTTTGGCTTTAGAGAGTGCAGCTTTTACCTGTGTAATTGTGATTACAGTGACTCTGCATTCTTCCTGTATAGATATGGGCCCTTTATGGGGTGAGAGAGGGGTAAAGTTAGCACTGAACCTATCTGCCAGGATGTTGGCAATATTAGTTCGGTCTGTAATTTTCGTGCCTTTGTGCTGTAACTCAGAGCAGGTCTGGGTGTTGCCATCGAGATATATATATATATATATATATATATATATATATATATATATATATATATATAGATATAGATATATATATATCTATCTATATATATATATATATATGTATAGATATATATATATATATATATATATATATATATATATATATATATATATATATATATCTATATATATATATATATATATATATATATATATATATATATATATATATATATATATATATATATATATATATATATATATATATATATATATATATATATATATATATATATATATATATTTATAGGGATCTACTATATTTGGTTGAATTTCATTTGGTCGAAAATGATTTCAGGCAGCCCACTTCACTGAAACCTCATTTGACTGAAAGCACATTTGGTCGAATTACATTTGGTCAAAAATGGTATTTAGCCCCTGCTCCACTGCAGTGCCACCATGGAGTAAGAATTTAAAGTTAGGGGGGTGTGGGGGTGAACCCCTCACATAATTGCAGTTTATGCACTATTAAATATATGTGTATCCCTTAAAAATACATTAAAACATATAACATCAGTAGCAACTGGTTGCAAAATGTGGGGGGCTATGCCCCTCACCCCTCCTAACTTTATATTCTCACTCCAGGGTCGTACTGCAGTGGGGCAGGGGCTAACTACCATTTATGCCCAAATGCAATTCGACCAAATGTGCTTTCAGTCAAATGAGGTTGCAGTGAAGTGGGCTGCCTGAAATCATTTTCGACCAAATGAAATTCAACTAAAAGCAGTAGACTCATATATATATATATATATATATAAATATATATATATATATATATATATATATATATATATATATATATATATATATATATATACACATATATATATATATATATATATATATATATATATATATATATATAGATATATAAGTGCAGGGTTTGAGTCTCACAAGGGATAATTGGCTAGGCTTAAAAGGGTTCATAAGGGCACTTAGCTTAGTACTAATCTATGAACCTAGGAACCTATATGTATATACATAAATATAGATATATAAAATAGCACAAGAAATACATATATGACCAAACACAACATTAATGGGGTGAGGGGGCCCAATTTAAGTACCACTTGTACTTATTGATATCAGTCCCTCCCCCACACCCAAACAAATCTACCTTACAACACAATACCAACACTTGCAAGTCTCATACCCTGGACCCTACACAACATAGACACAAGAAGTTAACAATAATCCATCTCACCTGTACGATGTCGGGATGGTATCAGTATGATATCACGCAGAACAATCTATATACCCTAAGGAATGTACAATGTGGAAGCAGTAAACATTCCAATGATAAATATACACAGACACGTATATGCATGTATATATATATATATATATATATATATATATATATATATATATATATATATGTGTGTATATATATATATATATATATATATATATATATATATATATATATATGTATGTATATATACACATACATACACATATACATATATTCCTACATATAGATATGTATAGGGAGATACATATTTAGAGGGTGCACAGCATATTGAACAGCCAGTATTCCTACAGTTGCCATCTTTTAAAATGGATAGTGTTTGATTCTCTCATACAAAAGAGAATTATTGCATGAAACATATACCCACAGAGAAGTCAAAGGATATGACACCACACACATGTTTGCATACATAAGAAATGTTTATTTGTGTACATTTTCAGTTGTATATGCCATTTCATATAGCAATTAGGTGTTTGAAATACATACTAACTGAGTAATGCAACTCTCAAGCAAAACATTTTATACAGTAATCTGAAAGCATAACATATGTTGCTTTCCAGGCCAAGGCCTTCAAGTAGTACAACAGTAAAGAAACACTGGCCCGGAAGATAAGCGTCAATCAACACTAATAAATGCAGATGTAGTTCAGCAGCCTCCAATTACACTCTGTACTCAACCCCTAGGAGGAAAAGAATTAAGTTGTCACAATGAAGATGTATCTGTTACGCTGCAATGCTTAACTTAAAACATCACTATCACACTGACAAACAGAACTGTCTGTAAGACAGTAAGCACTAGCCTACCAATGTCCCCAAGGTGAAATGTATGAAAATGTACAGCCATATACCTTAAGGTGTCTTACTACTGATATCCCTCACATGTTGTATCAGCCTAGGTTATAAATGTTGCATACCCCTCCCTCATAGAATGACTTACAAGGGCATATAACAGTGTTACATACACTGACCTCTGGACTGTACAAGGACGCACACATTTTGTTCCGCTGTAGCCCACATATATATGGACCCTACCCCACAATATGTATGGCGCTCCACAACATCACTGAAATGATGGCAGGAATGCCAGCATGACATAAAGATAGGCCACTACTTAACCTCTTACTGCATGATATATGGGCAAAGCCTGGTATATTGGTGGAGGACAGAGGTGGGAACACAGGGCCATATTTGCATTATTGTTGTTATACACTGTGAAAGTTGCTGGTGTTACAGGATTGGTTGCAACATACCCTTATTCAGGAACATGAAGTCAGAAATACAAATGGATGTAGCCATGTACTGTTAGCACTCAACAGACAGAATATCACTGATATATCCGAGACAAGAACTGTGTGGTGAGCAGACAAAACATAACAGCCAATCCTCTGGCAATCATGGGGATAGGCCTGCAGTTGAGAGCTATGCAGACAGACTGCATTTCCTGCTAAACTAGTATATACACGCAGACCCTGTAAAACTAGTGATATACAATGCATATAACAACACTACTCACACTGTCAGTAGGTCTGGAACCTTATATAAATATGTAGTTGGCCTGTATCTGCAAGTCCTGTTATAAGAGGTATTGCTACCTGCTGTCTGTAACACTGCTGCCCACACACAGGAAGGATGTCCTCCATACAGGAAAGGTAAATGGACAACGCCCACAGGATTTAGTAACTTATAGTAGTGGGTTTCCATGACAATGGTAATTGGAAGTACAACACAGCTGGCTGCATGCAGATAGCAAGTGGTGAACACTGATTGGTGCAGAGGCCATCACCTGGTCATGTGCATCACACAAAAAATCCATGCTGCAATCTATTCAAAGCAGCTCAATCCCTGTAGTGGAGAGAGAGAGAGAGAGAGAGAGAGAGAAAGAAAAAAACAAACAAACAACCAGGAAAAAAGTACCTACACCAACTAAACCTATAAACAACCCTACATAATTAAGGGGACACATAAAACTGTATTCAGAAGAGACAGCAATCCTATAACAGGAATGTGAAACATACATGCATGTAATTGAATGTAGTACTTGGTCTATAATAATGGGATAGATGATGTAGAAAGATTTAAATGTGCCATCAAGAGTTGTAATGATGTCCTGCTGAACAACTGCTATGGACAATAGTGTCTGTCCCTGTGTGTAGTGGGCCATACCTGTCAACTGTGCAGATCAGCACTGAATGACAAGATGTAAGCCATCATAGTGTGTGTTCTGTACCTCAAGACATGTATATTAGTGTGGCAAAAAGCTGGTCGCGAAAGTAATGCCGTTATGATAGACATATGATTTTTAGACCCAACACTTGCAGGACAGACATGTTAACATCTAATGTAGCATGCATAAATGCCATAGGTGTGTAATAGGCTTACCTGCAATCTGTCCCTATATATAATCCCCTAATGTTAGGCTTTGTCCACATGTGACACCTATCTGTGCTGTAGCAAGGCAGAACAGTGCAGCTGTGAAGGAAGGAGAGCTAGGGAGTGTAGACCTGATGTATGAATGCACTATATATATATATATATATATATATATATATATATATATATATATATATATATATATATATATATATATATATGCGTATGTGTGTGTGTGTGTGTGTGTGTATATATATATATATATATATATATATATATATATATATATATATATATGTCTACAGATATACAGACATACATACATACATATATATTTATATACATATATATATATATATATATATATATATATATATATATATATATATATATAGGTCTACTTCATTTGCCCTAACTTCCAGTTGACTGACACCCATTTGACTGAGACCAAATGACTGAAATTTCATTTGATTGACACTTCATTTGACTGACAAGTATTATTGGCAGTCTCAACAGCACTGTAAGGCAAGTAAATGGAATATGTCCCCTTCCCCACTGTAGTGTGACCCTGGAGTTAGATTATATAGTTAGGGGGATGTGGGGGCACGGCCCCCAACAATGGCGGTTGTGGGGGGCAAATCCCCCCACTTACTTTTGTTTTACTAAGCAATATTAAAGCAAAACCACACAATATAATATGAAATTAAGTGGGGGGCTACACAAAATTCATAATATATATCTACACACACACACACACACACACACACACATATATATATATATATATATATATATATATATATATATATATATATATATATATATATATATACATATATATATATATATATATATATATATATATATATATATATATATATATATATATATATATATATATATACATATATATGTAGCTGGTGAGTATGGTGTTTGTTCAGGTTTGCCAATCCACCGACCATGTTGTGGCCATGGTATTTTCCATGCACACATTTAACACACCTACCCATAATGCATGCTGTACATGTTCACTTGTTGTTGCTGTTAAGTGCACTGCATCACAGTGGTCACCATGGTGGCATATCTGAAGGGTATGTAAGAGTCCTGCAATATAACAACAACCTGTCATTGCAAGATGTGTGCACAGAGATGAACTTAATGGTGGGACAACTGGTCTACAGTAGGGACATGTCTGAAACATTACCCTTATACAGTGCTACAACAGTGTATATACCATTATTACAATGGCAACTGTTACAGATCTACACAACGGCATACTACAATACTGCATTCTACAACCCTTACAACCTGTAATATGGTCCTAACATGAGCAATGTATATGTAATATGGAATCCTATGTTAGGACAGAAAATATGGGGAATACATACCTTAACAAACACTGGAAGCATATGTATGCATACACTCCAAAATAACATATTGTGGAAGCAGCTTTTGAGGTACTGACAGCATGCACTTTGCATGAGTATGGACCTTCCAGCAAGTACAGGTCCTCAATGTCACATCAAGAAATGGTCTGCTGTCTAAGACGTTTGGCCATCAAATTTGCCCACTTACCTGCAACAGAGGCAGCCATGGCTTGCACACATCTTACAAGCCATGGAATGGATCCCATACCCAACAGGTAGCATGCAGGAGTTGGACATGTAGCCTTACCTCACCATTGCTTATACCATGGCAAACAGTGCAGACAGTCTTGTATGTGGCGAAGATGTATGCAACAGGATTAATGTAGAAAATAAACAGATGGCCATCCAAGACAGATGATGACACATGTTGCAAACTGGTCATGCAGGCTGCCTAGTAACATGCCGCAACACTGAGGGAGTTGCAGGAATGTCTAGCAAGTACTGCCTGTGCAGTACCTGTGTTGGCAATCGCCTGGACTCTGCATAAGTGTGGCCCATGGGTTAGGGTAATCAAGTGGGACACTTGTTCCACAGGAAACATCAGTGACGGCTCTGTAAAGGTAGCATATGCATAACATCAAAAGTTCCTCAAAGGCATGTGTTGCAATGTGTACTGGTGTACCAAGACCAAGTTGGAAACCTACAGACAGTATCAATTAAGATGCATGTGTTGCACAACCAACATCTCACCCCACTTCAGGCCCACAATCCCCATCTGTACCTTGCTGGTGCCAGTGTATACCTGTATGTTTGCCATTCATTAGCAGGGACTAGGCCGGTACACATGGTGTTCAGAGTTTGGGACACTACAAAATGACACACATGTGTAGGCCATAGTTGTCAAGCATCTGCAAAAAGGATGAGGATGGGGAGGGGCTGTCATCCTGAACCACAACAGTGCAGTGAAGCAGAGATCCAAAGCTTGCTAAAAATGGTCGTATCTGCACACAGTCAAGGTCATGAATTGTGGCAGACATAACACTGATTCTACAGCAATAGTGATGGCACTGTGTGACCTCCAAGGTCTGTGCACATGAGCTGACCTTGCAATCATGCAGTGTTGGGGGACATTTGTAAGGCAGAGTGACCAAATACTGGCAAATGCAGATGGCCCATGCTGGTATACCCCATCCAGGAATAGTGACTGCTCTAGTACACTTAACAGTTGATGCAACAAACCATCATGATATGGGTGTGCACACATATGCATCCACAAATTGTATGCATCTCAGTCAGCATCTGCACAACTAACACATTTGTTTCATACTGCATTTGACTGCACAGGTCATATGTCACATATCAGGTTTGTGTAATGTTAATATATGCAGTAATGTGGCCCCATGGCTTATCAGGGAAGATGGTGTCATGTCAGTAAGGGTGTGTGCACTCCCTATAGCCACAGGAAGGTTTGAAGGTTGTCAGTGTAATTGTATTTTATTGGCCATACATGCACCGCTGATGATGAGATCTATAAATCAGACATTAGGCATTCACAAATTATATCTGTCCACATATCATCCCAGGTATGTGTCGGACAAACACATAGGGACTGTGAGCAAAAGAGCAAACATAACTGACACACATATACACATTCAGCATTGGTGTGTACACCTGTGAGGTTTGGTGCACAGTACATGCCAGGGTGCTGAACAGGTGCAGAGCAATACGGTTTACATGGGTGCAGTGTGTTCCAGGGGAAGGGGCATCACTTACTAACACATCCCATGCATCACAGAGATGTATAATGTTGGTAACAGGGCTTGACTATAGCTGCACTGCATGCTGTTGTGTGCCATATGCCCTGCATGTTGACAGATGGGTAATGAGAGGTCTGTGTGTTATATCTTTGTGCAACTTCACCTGCAAGTAAGTGTGTGTGTGTGTGTGTGTGTGTGTGTGTGTGTGTGTGTGTGTACTGTTAAACAATGATATACAGGTCTTAAAGTGCATTTCTTGTTTCCCCTCACAGGTGGCGAGATGGGCCAGGGTCTCTTCTGCAGGCAATCTGATGTTGGTGTCCATACAGACACTGATAATGATGATAGGTGCATTGAGACACAGGTGGGGTTGTCAGGGGGTAAAGCTGTGCCATTGTTTGACATCCCACTGTTATCCACCCCATCCCTGCACACAGTCACATTGCCTGTGCATACCCCATCACCAGTGGCCATAGCTGAGGGACAGTTGGCTGTTGGTGGCATGGGACAGGACAGTGAGGTATCTATGGCACATGTCTGGACACAGCAGCCATAGCAGCATGTCCATCAGGGTACCACATAGTCAGATGTACAGGGGTGCTCATAGGAGGGCTGCTGGTCATCATACCCCTGGCAGAGGTGCCACTTCTGGTGCCACCAGATGCATGTTTCAGGCCATCAAGGAGGTGTAGGCATATATAGAATGGTATACCACACACTAGGGTCTGTGGCTGCAGAGGGCTACTCATTCAGCTGTTATTGACAACATCCGTTATCTTGCAGGTGCCCACCGTTATTTTGCAGAGGTCATGGATAGACAGTTTGGTGAGATGGTGGGAATCCTCAACTGTGGAATTTCTGTGCTCGAGCATAAGGTGGGAGTAGTGCAATGGCCACATGGACATAGGCCAGCAACATCAACAGCTGGAGGTCAACGTGGACATGCCAGAAGTCAAAGCCGCTCCTGTAGTGGCAGTACCAGCCCCAGCACTGTAGCAGGGGCATTGTGCACACCACGACACAGCCAGGCCATGTGCACATGGCCTTGGCCGGTCCCAAGTTGAACCTGGATCCAGTGGACATATGTGATCATCAGGGGAGAGTACCATATCATGGCTTGTACCTGGTGATCCCTTGGAACCCCTGGCAGGCACAGATCTCGTGTCCACAACTAGAGATGGTGAACTGCACACCCTGCCAGGTACAGTCTGCAGCTGTCCAACAAACCCCTGTATAGGGCAGCCACATGGCAGAACTGTGTGCATGCATACACACACATCACCAACACAGCTAGGCAACCCCATACCTACACACACCACATCCCAACAGCCCAATTAATAATTAAACCCCTTCACACACACACACATGATGTGAAATGTATGGCTCAGCTTAGGTCTCTGGCAAACCAACAACACACCCTGTGCATATGATGACACCTGTGCCACCTCCCTGTCATCCATAACATCGATACAGGGACAGGCTAATATGGTTCTGATGCACAGGATGACTGTACTATGGTGTATCAATGTAATGCTGTGTAACATGTTGTCAGCAGTAAAGTTTAATGCTTACATGTCAGGAAGCTTAGCTGTCAGGCCATGATGCATTATAGCTGTTATTAACACTGAGTGACTGTGGTCTCCATAATGTATTCAGTTTGCACTGTAGGTGTCCATGTGTCAGTAAGACATTGGTCTGCTGTTGTTTCCTACAAGGAGTATGGCACTGTGGTGACACCTTGGTTGTGTCATATTCTGGGTACAGGTGAACACATGTCACAGGTCTGTATAACAGTTACTGCATGTGCCACATGGCTAATAGGTCTTGGGGTGTATACAGGTGAGTGCATGGAGGCTGTTGTCAGCAACCGTTCTGCAGTGGACAATGAAATGGTAAGTGTACTGGGTGACACACACCTCATCTTTGTGTATAATACACACACAGAGGCTTTGGTGTTGATGCAATACACAGAGAATACTGTACACATGGATGCATGTACTTGTGCAAGGAACCCATTTTAGCCTATGTAATTCCACCAAGACAGAATAGGCTCAACAACACATTGGGAAATAAGCAGTCTGCGAGTTTAATGTCATTGATGATGGCAGTGGCAAGGTATATATCCCCTTCTCCAATGTTGTGCAATCCTCAACTCGGTAAACATAGATGTGCTGGTGTGGTGGCACAGCCCTTCCCTTTGGAGGATGTAAAGTGCTGTAGAGCCACATATTGTGTGTTTGCCAACTACTTAACCTGTTAACATGAACTGTACAGTATTACAGCCAGGATACTGATGACAAACACACACAGACTTGACAGTACTGAAATTCAAACCCCTACCTACCTATATATTGCTACTACAGTGTACTGCATTTATCGCACATACCATGGAGCTTATAGGGTTAGCTCTTCCCCAAAGATGTATTTCAAGGTGAATGACATCAGCAGGCTTGCCAAAGTACAGCAATGGAAAATGTAGTGATTGTAGCTGGCATCAAAAACATTGATCCCTACACAGGCAGTCACAAAGTCTGGGATTAGAACTCATGCCTAGCTAGAACAAAACACTATAGCATTATGCAATTATAGCACGTGCCACAGACCTTATTGGGTTTTCCCTTCCCCAAAGGTGTATTTCAAGGTGAATGACATCATCATGCTTGCCAAAGTAGGGCAATGGAAAGTGTAGTGACTGTGACTGGCCTCAAAAGCATTGATCCCTACACACACACACACACACACACACACACACACACACACACGCACACACACAAACAAATGCATACAGAGTCTCACAGTTGCCATGTCCGGGATTAGAACTCCAACCTAACTAGTACACTACTCTATAGTATTACGCAGTTTTAGCATGCACCACAGAGTTTATAGGGTTAGCCCTTCTCCAAATGTGTATTTTGAGGTGAATGACATCAGCAGGCTTGCCAAAGTAGGGCAATGGGAAGTGCAGTGTGTGTGTGAATGGGCCATAAACTATTCGTCTGGAAGCACACACACACAACACTCAGTTACACACAGGTTTACATTTGACAGAACCATGTATACAACTGCTAGATGAATAATGACTTGTACAGGCATGTTACACAGTTATCACATGCATCACCGACACTAAAGTGCTAGGGGCTACCAGAAGCAAATGTCTACAGTGATAGACATTTGCACATCATGTGGTATTGGCCAACTGGATGTGTGCTGGGAGGGACAGGCCTCATGATAGGCTGCTCTTTGTCACTGTCTGTCACTCTCTTCCACACATCTATGTATGTGCATGTTTGGCCTATTATAGTGTGTTGTCCTTGTATAGATGTGTGTGTGTTCCTATCTGATGTGTGTGCAAAGCATGACTGGTGTGGAATGTGGAGTGTGTGCACAGACATCTGCAACTGACAGATATGTATAGTCCACTGTTGTTGCCAGTCATGGGCTTCATTTATTTAAGAGTGAGAGCATGCCCAGTATGACCTTCTGTACTGAATGTGTAAATCCATTCCAGGTAGGTTATACTCCAGTGCAGGCATTTGTGTTCTACACCTACAGCTAGCAACCTGTTTCTGCAAGATATCTGTAGATTGGTTGAAAATATGTGGTCACAATGGGCAAAGGATAGTGGGATACTGTAATTAATTGTGTCTGTGCTGCTTCTGGTACGTGGTTTTGGTGTTAGCAGAGATATTCAGACATATGTACTGTTTTACACTGTGATGTTTTATGTTATCAACTACTGACAGGTATACGTATTTTCTTACAGTAATTTCCTGGGGAACACAAGATAAATAAAGCTGTGTCCAGTATTGTGGTCTGCAGCCTATATATTCTTGCACAATCATGCCATTCTGGAGGGGGAGCTGCAGACACTTGCTGATGGGTCTGTGTAAATGGTTCAGCACCTTGGTACTGTGGTGGCTGAGGATCCCATGCTTGTACATATATTGACGTGACAAAATGGCCATATCCTGCTGTGGCCATACCTCACAGCTGTACAGATTCACACAGGTTACCCAGAGGCAGGGCTCATATTTCTGGTCATTACCCCTTCATGTTGTGGTTTATGAGCAGGTTTGTAGCCACCCATTTCTCCGTTTGCAGGCAGGGATAGTATGTACACTCATCTCAGTTTCAGACTTCACATACTCCATTGCGTCCATGCTTCTACCCCCCCCTGTTATTCTATCCTTTTCTGAACATTATGCAAATGATATTGGATAAGTATCTCTATAGTTATCACGTCATCCCAGCAGTATTTAGGGGTTGGTCCACAGTTCATGCAGTAGGACATGTTGGACATGCTACTGGGATTTGTCGACATGGTCTTGCATTTGTGTTCTGTGGACTGTGTTATGTCGTTATTTGGGAGTCCATGAGGTAACACACATTGGCAGTACGGGTGAGACACAGGCCTTTGACAGAGGACTGTAGGGCATTTGTTAGTGATGCAGTCTATCTGAAACAGGCTGGTGAATTGTGTCACTCCTACAGTCCCAGGCTGCAAGGCACTGTATTCCCCTGTGGTGACAGGGTAGGTGTGCAAGGTGTTAATGTCAATAGTTTCTGTCCTTATTGATCCATTGGTGTGGATGCTGGCAGGGTGCTGCTTACAGCTAGTGATACACCTGCATGGGACACCTCTTCAGCATGCTGCATTCTGTGGCTATTCCCATGCAGAGGTGGGGGTCATAGTGTACTCATTCTCAACATCAGGGATAAGATCTGTGAGGTATCTGTGGCTGATGGTGGGGTGAGCTGGGTGCATGTATGCTATGGAAGCTACTTACAGCTGACTCACAGATATACATGGGGCATTCCACTTATGCTGGTTTGTGCAGGGACATCAGTATTTGCTCAGTACTTCATACCTTTGCCTTTTGTGGTCTGTCAGTGTTTGGCCAGACTACATCAGTATTCCATACTACACAGCCAACTAATGTGCTGCTAACTGGTATGTACAATTCCAAAGGTGTCCATTTGGCAGTAACATTTTATACACTCTCTGTCTAGGGTACTTCCACCTGTGCACTATTTGTATGTCTGGGCCTACATTCATGCCATGTCCATCTTTCAGATGGTGACAGATATTACATCCAAACAATTAGTATGGATTACTGCTAGATTGTGTCTTGTTGGGATGCATTGTGTTTGGCACTGCAGTTGTGAGAACTTGGCCCTGTCATCAACAGTACTGGCCATTGACCACCAGGACCCAACCCTCCATGCCTACATGCTGACCACTTTCACACAACATACAACACACAACAACCTAACACACAAAGCCCTGCATATTGTACACGTGCAACAATCTATCCTACTACTTTGGTCAGCTCAAGTAATCTGTGCTCCACTTTTATTATACCCACACATACATATTACTACATTTCAACATAGGATTGTGGTGGGGGTGGCACACCTGACAACTGTAAACATTTGCTATGCCTGTACTGGTATTTCAGGTACTCTGTTGCCTTCCATTTCATTCTGTATTCCGATCTATCATGCAGACTAGAGGCATATCAGTGTACTTCAGTTCTTAGGTTTTATTGACCTACATTTCAGTTTCAGACTTCTTACCCTTCAGAACTAACATCCCACTGCCTGACCTGCTGTAGTCTGTCTGTGTAGGTCCAGAGGGGGGGGCTGTTCTCCATAGCCATCAATCAGAGGCCTTAGCACATCTTTTCCTTGTGTTTGTCTGCACCTGTCGTGCTGGCTGAGACTGTTGGGTATGTAAGCCTCACTGACATGCATGTGTGTGTCCTATGGACACACATTTGACCCACCACATGTCCTGCAGTGGGTTTTGTCACCTTGTCGTGTACTGCATATTATGTTTTTTTTTTGTTTTCTTGTTTTTTTTTACTCAAATGATTTTTATTTTGATGAAATAACACAATAATTTAATACATTCATAACATTCAATAACTATTTACAGTATTTACATTCAGCCTAATAAAAAGGATTCAGATAAAAACATTTGTAATTAAATAATAAGTTAATATATAAAATATGATAGGAAGAGTGTGCCTACTATGTTGACACCAGTATCGGTTAAGGATTTCATGCTTCCAATATAGGTGTCTACTATCTGATGCCATCCCATTCAGCCACCCGATTCCCTTACATTCTCACAGCTATACCATAGATACAGGTAGCAGAACATACTACTACATTCAGCAATTGATAGTGAGAGTGACTTACCTTGTGGCTGTGCCAGTATTGAGGATGATGCTGGAGGGCTGACAATGTTGAATGCACATAGTACACTCCCTATATATGGTTAAGCACAGGTAGTGTCATGTTTGGCATCCCTTTTACTGTATGTTTGAGTCACTGAGAGGTGTCATTCCCTGGGTTCCTACCATGTCAGTGTATGTGCTTTGTGTTGCCTCTTTGCCAAGGCCTAGGCATACTGGGCATGCCTCCTTCTGCTTACAGGGGCAGGCTCAGGTTGTTCCTTCTCTGAGTCACTCTGTGCCTGTGCCGGCCTTGGCAATGGAGGGGGGCTGTGTGGCCCTGCCCCATGCTGTTACTGCTGCAGCTGTTTCCACAGGATCATATTGTGTAGCATGGCACATACAATGACAATTTGGGTACATGTAGCTAGTGAGTACTGCAAGGCTCCACCGGATATGTCCAGGCACCAGAACTGCGACTTGAGCATCCCAAACACATGCTCTATTATGATTCTGGTCTGTGCGTGTGCCTCATGTTGTTCTTGTTCTGTTGTGTGTGCATTTCTGATGGGTGTCATCAGCCATGGCTCCAGTGCGTAACCAGCATCCCCCACTAGGTGGCCATATGAGATGTCTCCATTAGCAAATCTCTGGTACAGCTGCATCATATGCCAGATGTGGGAGTCGTGATAGCTTCCAGGGCTGCCAGCACACACACATTCATTATAATGCTTTGAGCATCGCATATGACCTGGCAGTTGATGGAGGGGAAGCCCTTGCAGTTTATGTAGACTCTACCCTGCTTGCCGGATGGTGCTTTGATGAGTATGTGTGTGCAGTATATAGCATCAACTACCTCAGGGTATTCTACTATTTGGTGGAAGAGACGCATATTGCTGGTCAACGCCTCATTGGTGTTGAGGAAATATATGTGCTCACCGGCATGTGCTGACATGGCATCCAGGAACTGGTGGAGTACCCTGGATGCTGATGCCTGTGAGATCCCCATGATATCCTCAGTTAGGCTTTAGAAGGTACCTGTGGCTGGTATTCTTAAACTTACACATACCTTGGTATCCACTGGGATGGGTTCCCCTCTGTTGGTTCTGTGTGTGAGGCATGGCCGGCACAGCTCAGTAATTTGCTGTAGGAGGTCTCTGTCCACCCTATAGTGCTCCACTATCTCCAGCTCATGTAGCCCCTGGTAGGTTACCCTGGGTCTGTACACTCTTCTCCTTCTCCTCACTGTGGGTTGGTCATCAGCATTGTCATCCTCACCACCCTCAGCCTCTTCCACATGTTGATTTATGAGAGCAAAAGCTGCCCCTATCATTTTGTTGCTTTTGTTAGGTAAAATTTCCTCGTGTGTGTACACCGGTGGTGTTGAGTTGGTGGAAAAAACAGAGGGAAAAGTGTCTGCATAGTTTATAGTAGTGTGCTGGGCTGCTGCCTGTGTAATTGAGTGATTCTGACACATTTCACCTTCCAGCTATGCTAGTTCTTCTTGATTACCTTCCTACTGCTGTTTTCCCTTCCCGTTACCTTCCTGTTTAAGCCCAGAGGCGCGCCGCGCAAACCCAGTGCTCAGATGTGAACAGAGCTGCCATTTCCTGGTTTAATTTTTTTTTTGTTTGTTTAAAACCCAATGCATGGAGCACACACCCATTTAGGCAATGTAAATACCACTAGGCAGTTTCAGACACATCCCATTCCTTACCTCTGCTAAGCTAAGGACAAACCCGATCCACAGAGCTCCAATAAGCTTACAGTATGCCTGACACACCTCTCTATGATGTAGGCTAACTCTTAGGCTTACAGCATGGTTTTCCTGCACCTACATGGTTGGGTGCTGGCTAGCAGTGAAGGGAAATCTGTGATTCAGTATCATTCCCCTCATTTGTATAGAACTGACTGCTAATGCCTAGTTACAAGTCTAACAGTGAGCGTTCCCCCTTAGCAACCACTATTCAGTGACCTTGTTGTCTTCTGCCTGCTATTGACTATAATGGCAAAACTGTGATTTTGCATAAAAACCTTTTTTCAAGGTTTTATTTTTATTTCCGGGCCGATCCCGTTTGTGCACCGCTGCCCTATGTTTAAACGGACGAAATCGACCAAAAAAATAAAAGTTATTTTTTGTTATTTTGAAACTATTTTCCATGCCAATGGCCATATATTTGGCCATTGGCATGCCTTCCTCATTATATACACCTTTTATTTGGAGCTGTCATGGCTCCATTTTGTAGTTTGCGTAAATGTACTTGGTTACTAGCCGAATACATTTCTACAGGTTACACTACTCCTGCTCAGATGGTTGCCTGCTTCCTGGATCGCTAATTCACCTCATTTGCATGGTTTTCACCTGCAAATGGGGTAATTAGCATATAGGAGCTGTTTCCATGCAGGAATAGTGCAGGAGTGCTCATGCACATCTTGTGAGCTTGTTCCTGGATCTCTCAGTGGCCATATTGTCTCCAGCAGCTCTTGCACTATTCCTGCATGCTGTGCTGATCTTGCTGAATCCTGGGGCATTTCTTTTCTTTAAAGTATAGTTGCACAATGTGCACCAATGTGAAGCAATGGTGAAAATTAGCAATCTAAGTAAATACATTTAAAAGTATTATACATACCTGTAAAATTACTACTTACACCTATATTCAAACCCAGTAACATCTGCCTGCAACAACAATGCATCAGTACATGCTGCCACAGAGTCAGTTAAGTAGCAGATGTATTTTATGGAATCAATAGTTGTTGTCACAGTTTATCAAGGATTTCCCTTTGTACTCCCACATGCTTGCACCCCATATCACCAATATCATATCTTCCCCATTTATGTTGCATGAAGCATCGTTGTACGATCCCTGCTAATGTTTGATAAAGCATTATTGTGCAATGGTGCATGATAGTGTACCATAGTTAAGTAATGCTAATACAAAAGTAGTTCAATGTATTAGCTACAGCTGTATTCAGAACCAGTTCCATCTGGCCCCAAAATGGAACATATCACTTTATTAAGTGAATCAATAACTGAAGCCCAAGAGTCAGTTAAGTAATATGTGTATCCAAAAGCAGCTAAGTCTGCCATTTGCTATTTAGTCTTTAAAATACACCAGCAACACAATTAAGTCTGTAGCACCATCTGTTAATGCACTGATTCATTCATTTTTGGGGTCAGATGGTATTGGTTTTGAATCCATGCGTATGTAACAGTTTCAAATATTTTTATGTGTAAATCCAAAGTCTGAGGTGTGATAGTTGGTATGAAGTCTTTAATATATACCTGCTATTTAACTGTCTCTGTAGCAGCAGGTGTTCATTCAAGCAATGAAGTAATATGTACATTTTTGGCATGGATGGTACTGGTGTCCATTACAGTTGTACATAACACTTTTTGCCGTAGCCTCATTTTAGTGCATGATGCGCACCATCAGGCAATTATGCTTTAAAGAAAAGAAATGGAAAATATAGTAAAGTGGTGAAATGGGGAGCACACAGGGGGTAGGACAAGATGAAAGGAGGGCAGGAATGCGCAGGATGGGTGTAGGAAAGCACCATAGATATCCATTTCTAAAACAGTAAAAATGTTCAGCTGTGCAGAATATTAGTTGAATTTGCAGTGTCAACCCCAGAGAGTGGGGTGACCACAACACAGTCATGGTGTATAGCCAGTTGGAACAAATCAAGTATGTCAAGATGACACATGTGAAATGGAAAGCTATGCATGAGATGAGATTTTTTGGGACAGGTGCCTTTTTTTGTGAGAGAGAGAATTGAGTAGGTGAAAAAGCAGTCACAGACAGACAGGACATACAAAACAAAACACAGGGACAGTGAAGGACACAACAGGTGGGTGAACATCATAGTTGGGGTGAGGGTGGGGACATTGCAAACCTATGCACATTAAGCTGAGTGACAGTGAGAACTAAGTCATCACCCACTGGACTGTCATTACTGTCACCTCACTGTGCCAGTGACTGCAGTGTCTGATCTCTGCGTCTCCTCATGTTACTCAGAACAATGATGGAGATCAGTGTCTCAATCTGGTGTAGGAATGCACCAACTGTGTGATGCATAATCCTACGCACCAACCCTGGCCATTCATCACAGGTGATAAAATCACTACCTCTGCAACTGCCTCAGGATGGAACCACTGGCCTATCTTGTGAGGCAAAACTACCCGAGGGGAGAGGAAGTGCAGGGGCAGCAGAGGGGATACTATCAGACTGTATCTTAGATGTGCTTTGCCTTGGTGTCATACCTGGTGGAGTGGCAGCAGGTTGATCCCATAGGAGAGGCCTACCCCATTGTGCTGTAGGGAAAAAAAAGAAGAAGAAGCGAAGATAAGGGCTGGGTGAGAGAAAAACAAGGGAGAGCATTACCAACTTCATATGTGACATACAATGCACTGATACAATTATTTGACTCTATGCTGCCACCTTTACTTTTAAGACTACCAGGTCTTGACAAATAACTTTTTTACTGTTAAGACTAACCAGATCATTAGAGATGCACACTGTACTACAGATTGCAGCAAGCAATTCTTGATGTGTGCATATATTGCACATATGCATCTGCTAATTATACTGATTACAGTTTACAGCAGGCCACTGGTGCCACTGCTTTAGAGGTCTGATGTTACATTGCAATATTGATGAAAACTTATCAGTATTTTATATTTGGGAAGTGTAATTTTTGAACCCACAACGTTTGACTACTATCTAATATTAAACTGTTGTTGTGGCCTACAGACTAATACATGCATACTTTTCTGTTACAGTTGAGAGATGTGTGCTCAATTTGATACAACTGTATAATAAACCAATAAAGGTGTTTTCATTTCTAATACTATAATAACAGTATTGTTTGGATGCATACATTCCATATGCTTCTCGCATCCATGCCAGTCTAGCAGCATGGGTTCATGCATTCAGTTCTCAGTCGGTGACACCTGCAGAAAAAACAAAACAGAACAGAATGCCATTATGAATACCAATCCTGACAATATCCAGCTTTTAACTCCTACAAGTAGTCTCTGTAAGTGATACTTATGCATTTGAGGGTGCCCCCCAAGTCGTACATTCCTAGATCCAACATTTGAGGCTATCCCTCTTTCTCATCCAGATGTCTTGGGAGGGATTTCTACATTGTTTACTCATGCAGGGCATACCGGTAGCACCGGCCAAAGCCCTGGCAAGACTATTCCATGCCTCTTACTTGTAATCCAAGCCACAATAGTCCCTCTTCAAAAGACTGGGCCCATGTTCATTTACTAGGAGCCCAATAAACAATTTGAACTCCTGGACAACCCATCTTTGAGCACAGAATCTCAAAACCTATCCACGAATGCCTCCATGCCTATCACAGATCAAGACCAATGTAAAATGATGTTTTCTCACCAACTACAGGTATCGCACTTACTGAGAGTGCACACTTTTGGTTTGGCAACATTTGAAAGTGTTGCGCATCACTTACCATTGCACAAACATGGTGCTCAAGGGTGCAGACTGTCGGACAATGTGTTTGTGCTATGGCCAACAGAATTAATTGAAAGCATATGGTTTATGTTGGTGGCTGTCTGGGTCCCGTCTCCTACCTGGGGGGTCCATTCAACCAGTTTGTGCACTGCCGCTCTACATGCAAACCAGATGTGCATAGCCAAACATGTTTGTAATAAGCAGCGCATAGCAAAAACAGTGGCCCCAAAATTAAAAAAAAAATGAGAAATAGTTGAAATGAGGAAAATCAGTCTATGATACACAGTAAAAAATGTTAGCATACACGAGATATGTCAATATAGGTCTGGATATCAACTGTCACTCCAATTCACCTTCAGAAAACAGAATGGGTGCCTTAGCCATCTTTGCCAGACAAACAGCTTTGCAATAAATAAATGAAGTAATTCCTCACATAACCAAGTGCAACTGAATATACACTGATATCAAGGCATGAACTGTTATTTGTACATTTATAATATTTCATATATTTGGATGCAGTGTACTTAGTGATCACCCAACCTGTTGTGATTATCTCTCACCAATATGCTCTGTCTTACCTTTCTGTGTTTCTTGGTCATTCATCAGTTATATGACCAGTACTCAGAGACATGCAATGTGTAAGCCAGTCCATATCATTTACCTTGTGAGGATATTAATTGGGAATACTATGATATGCAGTTGTCATCAAATTAATGGCAGGTTGGGTGGCACAAGCAAGCACAAACTGCACTTTTTGGGGGGATGGTCAGTTCCTGTTATGGCACATGCAAAGGTACACTGTTCTTTCAAATGGGGGGGGCAAGCTGAGCTGCTGCTATGGCACAAACAACGATCTGTTGAACGTATTACTTCCCTTGTTTTGCATCCTGCCTGTTTGATCTTGTGAGGGTTGTGAAATCAGAAAATGCAATGCATCTCATTACTTTCTAACTTCTCTCTATAATGATGTCCCATTACAACCTTATGGTGCTAAACTGAGGCCATGCAGTGATATGAATGTGTAAATCTTTGATGCCTGAGGCCTATTACTTGCTAATGGGCACATGCAAGTCAAATAAGTCTCTGCAGTCTCATGGTACATTATTTTCTGTGCAAATCTCTCACCTTTTACTTGCTTACTATACCAAATGAAATACAAGGGCATGCCATAATATTATTATACAATACAGTACATGTTCATGACTAACCTTGCAAATGCAACAGTTGTCACAGTGTTAATTCAGGGCTGACTGTGATGCAAGGAGTGCACAGCCAATACATGGGAAGGTAAAGACTTTGGCTCTGAGTTGCCATCAGATGTCACAGATTTCCTGTAGTATGTCCCTGTCCATCCTGTTACACTCTACAATGTCTATGTCATGTATGTTGTGATAAGTTCAATGTGGCCTGAAAACTCTTCTCTGTCTCAGCGTAGACCAGTTTGCAGCATCAGCATTGCCTACATGCAAATGGATTAAATCAGCAACAGCAGGTTCTAAAATTCTGTCTGTGTAGACTTTCTGTGTCTGTACTCACATTTGAAATCCACAGAAAAAAACAGCATGGACTCCACATGCATAATTTTTAACTTGTTGAATAGATAGCACCACCAGACTGGTTGATTAGCATGTAATTCAGCTGCTTATGCTATAGTTAGCATATTTGATACATAGGCTAAGACAGATGCAATATATTAATGATCTACTCTATTATAAAAAGGCAAGTGTGTAGCTAGCCAAACTAATGGTGAGGACACTTGTTACATGTTTGCAGGACTACACGGAAGTGTATATCTTCACAAAATATCTTTACAGGGGAATATTGAACTCCATCAGGTATGCTCCCATTTTGTTATCTACACACATAATGCATATACTGGAATACATTTATGAATAATGTGAAGCAACGGCTTTTACACTGTTATCTGTATGCATTAGTTAGAAGTCATGGCCTTGTTTACCAAGCAATTTCAGATGCACACATGATTGATAATACATGAAAATAGAATGCTGTGTGACATATATGTATATATATATATATATATATATATATATATATATATATATATATATATATATATATATATATTTAATGTTTCAGGGCAGCTCCTTTGAAAGCACCTTTAGCATTACAATGATGTTTTATTAACACAACAGTTCATTTGCCTGTTTTATTGTGGGTGGGGGAGCAAAGAAGAGTTAGTGTTATGTCACAAACTAGAATGGACTGTTCTTTAGGGGGAGCACAGTTGAGTTACTGCTATGGCACAAACAAGGATATGTTGATCTTGCTACTCTCCTTGTTTTTCATCATGCCTGTTGTTAGTACTTCACTTCTGTAGACTTTTTTGTGTTTTTTCTGTGGGTAATAATTACTGGCTACCTTAATTGTTTCATTTGCAAACAGTTTCTTTGTAGTTATGCAATACTTAAATGCATTATCATTCTGTTGTCTTTCATGACACAAACAATATCAGTGAGGTGGAGACTGCATTCAGTGATGTGGAGAACAATATAATTCTTGACGCTATCGGCCAACACGGAGCATGTCTGCTGGGAAGGGGTCAGCAAAATATGGCACACAGGCTGCAATTATGGCAGTAGATTGTTGACAACATAAATTCTTTGGGCAGCAACAACCAATTCTATGAACAGGTGCACCACAGGACTACTGACATGATTACCACTGCACTGAGCCATGCAGCTGTAGTTGCCCAAGACCAAAGGATAACTGGGGGAAGGCATGCTATAGAACCACCTCTTACTCCTAAGTGAGAGTTCCTGGTGAATATCCTCCAACATGAGAGCTCACAGCAGAGTGGACCACAGTATGTCCTTGACATGGGAACCACTCCTTCTGAATCCCAAGAGGAGCTTCCAAGTAGCCTTTTTTATATGACCAGTTGAATACTGCTGTATAGGAAATCAATTGACATAAATGTTACTTCTGTGTCCCATCTTTTTTTGGAGGTGGGATTGAAGATTGCTACAGTATAAGCTTAGCTTGGAGTTGTCAGCCATGTTCTTGTTGTATGTAGAGTTAATGTAGATATAGAGGAGTGCATGTCTTAACCCCTGTCTTGTTGTTAAATATAATGATGTTGCCCTTACCTCTTGCTTAGCTTCTTTCAGGATAGTCAGGAATCCAGTAAGATATGCCTCCTGCAGATGGTAAGCCAAATAAATTTATTTGAGTACTGCAGATCAGTTTAAAGAAATATTATAATATGTAATTTCTGGCCTGTTGTATGTATTGCTGCACTGTCTGTAATAGTGACAGCACTGTTAGTTATTTAGCATATACTGAACCATAGTAGTGCAGGCATTAATGTATTCCTGTGTTCCTTCTTTTTTATCACTGGTGATCATGACAGTGGGACTGTGGGCCTCATGACACCTGATGTCAGAGTCTCAACAGACACTGATGATGATGGTTGCCAAACTGAGGTGCAAATGGGGGGAGAATTTTTTATTTATTTAACATTTGTTGACCGGGAAAGTCCGACTAGGTTCCACAGAGCTTTTTTTCAGTGGAGGCCCGGGGAGAGATGCTCCAGATGCATGTCTTTAGAATGTGGGAGGAAACCCATGCAAACGCAGGGAGAACATGCAAACTCCACACAGAAGGCACCCCAGCTGAGATTCAAACCAGAGAACCTTTTGCTGTGAGGTGACAACATTAACTGCTGCACCACCGCGCCGCCCAAGAAGCGGTTGAATATGGCACAGAGGTTGACATCCAGCCACCCCTTCATTTTCTCTTGACACAGGCAGTAGGCCTATGACTATCCAGTCCACTGAGCCAACAGATATTGGACATATGAAGGAGGAGAACATTGATCTAGGAAGTGTGGCTACTGCATCTGCAGTGCCTGGTGTCTCTGGCTGTAGCCAAAAATGTGGTCAAGGTGCCACACAGGAGGATTGATATGGGTGCTCAGAGTGGGCCTGCTAACTCTCCTCCACCTGTTCCAGGTGTCTCTTCCTGTGTCACTCATTGTATGCTTAGGGCCATCATGGAGGCACAGGCATGTTTAGAAAGGTGGTACAGACAAATGCCAAATGTTACAGATGTGTCACAGGCTGACATGTGACTGCCTTCACCATGTTGCTGATTCACATGATTAGATGAATGACATGTTAGAACAAGGGGTGTCTGTGATAGACTGAGGGGTGTCTGTCATGGAATGAGCAGTGTCTGTGACAGAACGTCTGCTGGGAGGAGAATGGCATCCTCATGTATGTAAGTTAGCCACAACATCTGCTGATAACCCATACCCACTATCGCTCCCATAGTGGTAGTACTTCCACTGCTCCATCAGTGAGTGTGCTGTCCACACCCAGACATGGCAGGACATGGGGTCATGGTCCTGGGTATTCCCATGAATGGAGCACATCCAGCAGAAATCAGTCATGTTCAGGTAGCAGTACTGCACCTGACCTTGGGCATGGAGGTGCAGGGCAACTCCTGGCAGATCCAGTTCTAATGGTTAGGGGTGACAACGATGAACTACCTACTCTATCATGCATGGCCCACACCTGTCCGACATATCAAGATGTAGAGCTAGCATTGAGCTTGGCCGTGCTCATGCAGACTTTCACACACCACTTTCACATTGAGGACTCCTGCAGACACACACACAAAACAGTAACATGGCTCAGTCTGCCTGCTTCCCTTTCTTACTTACACACACTCACCAACCTTTTGTGTTAGCCTAGGCCTCCTGCTCCCCCCACAACACCCTGTGCAAGTGATGATAACTATGCCATATCCCTGTATTCTTTCTTTTGGATTCAGGGATACATAAACTTTGTGTCTGATGCATTAGTACTTAATATGTCTGCATTTGTGTTGTTGAACTGATAATTATACCTGCCATTTATATTTGCCTTGCCACACCTGTCTGACATATCAAGATGTAGAGCTAACACTGAACTTGGCTCTGCTCATGCAGACTCTCTCACACCACTTTCACATGGAGGACTGCTACAGACACACACACATAACAGTAACATAGCTCAGCTTGCCTGCTTCCCTTACTTAGTCACACACACTCACCAACCTTTTGTGTTAGCCTAGGCCTCCTGCTCCCCCACAACACCCTGTGCAAGTGATGATAACTATGCCATAGGTTCATAGGTTCATACTAGGCTATCTGCCCTAGGGAATTTATAAGCCTAGCCAGAATGTGTTTGGCTTTCGCCACCCATTTTAAATTTATTTTGCTATGCCCTTTTTCGAGGTTAGTATACTGTGCCTCTGTCTAACAGTGACACAGAAGTGATACCCGGGGTAAACCTACGATCTCCCATCCACTCATCAAGATTCCTCTTGAAGAGAGTCAATGAGGGACTCTGCCTAACCTGGACTGGGATTTTATTCCAGAGTGAAGGGAGCCTCTGGGTTATGAATCTGTCCTTCCAGCATGTCCTATTTATTTCAGTGCTGAGGTTCAAGTCTCTCGAGCGTGTAGCTCGATGGGATTTGGATTTTCTGAGGTACAGCATGTCCATTAATTCTGGGTTGGACATGGCTTTATACGTCAGGCACAGATCGCCTCTGAACAGGCGGTATGCCACTGAGTAGAGCTGGAGTTTCTTTAACCGGGCAGCATATGGCATCTGTTTGAGCCCTTTGATCCTCTTGGTGAGGTACTTGTGTGGTCTTTCCAGTTGCTGCAGGTGTCTGGTAAGGTACATCCCAAAAGGGGCAGTGTACTCAATTTTGGGCCTGATGAGGGATGAGTAAAGAGGCACGATGACCTCCCCTGATCTAGATGTGATTGACATATCTCTGTATCTTTCTTTTGGATTTAGGCATAGATAAGCTTTGTGTCTGATGCACAGGGTGCATAGCTACATTAGTGCCTAGAATATCTGTATTTGTGTTGTTGAACTGATAATTGCGCCTGTCATTTAAATCTGCCTTGCCAAGTTATACAGTGGATATCATCATCATTTCACTGCTTTATGGTGTATTCTCATGTAAGGGTTGTGAAGTCCGAAACTGCAATGTGTCTCATTACTTTCTAACATTGCTCTATAATGACTTTGCAGAAAAAAAAACACAAGGAGATATAGCTGAGTGGTAGAGTGCATGCTTTGCATGTAGGAGGGTCTGGGTTCAATCTCCAGCATTGCCCTAGGCTTTAGGAGGGAGGCTGGTGTAATGGTTAAGGTGTTTACCTTGCAGACACCAGGTGCAGGGTTTGAGTCTCACATGGGGCCTAACTGGCTAGGCTTAGAATGGCCCACAAGGACAGTTGGCCTAGTAGTAATCTATGGACCTATAAAGTACAAATGTATGGTGCACATTATAAGCTATGCCATCACATTCAGATCTTGGGATTATATGACAGCACTGTAGTCAGATCTCATCAGAACAATAATGCAGTAAAATCCTCTCTTTTGCATGCACCTCACCAGACACATGCAGCAGCTGGATTGACCACAGGTCTTTCTCATCAAGATAACAAAGGGCCTAGAAACCATGGCATAATGTATTTGTTTAGATTAAAATACATGTCATTGTCATCTGTCTGGCATTGGATGAGCTGATGTCTACCTGGCCTCCAGGCCAGTGTCTGATCATGACGTGGTGGGATGACTCCATATGCAATAATCTGATATAGACAATGACGTCAGCATTGTCTTTTGAGCATATGGTGATAACAGCGTCGCACATGCTGGTGTAAAATGCTCTGTATAATGTTAAGTAACAGCTCACACACACACACACACACACACACACACACACACACACACACACACACACACACACACACACCAAGTTGGCTTCAGTGAGAACAGATGCCCTACCTGTCAAAGTGCATAGACTACAGAACACAGTACATTACCCAAGTGCCACAATTTGTGTCACTTTTGTATGGCTGCAGGTCAACTTATATTGGATGACATGAGCCAGTCATGTGGGAGTCAAGAGGTTGTGACGCCAGCATGAAATAGATGTGTAGTCTTATGCAAGTATCAAAATGCTGACAAACCATGCCATTGGGGACATAACTGTAGGATATTACTTGTACTCTGCTGATTACAGACATGCACACACAAGTAGCTGATTGCCATGAGAACAGAACCCCTACCAATCTAAGTATACAGACTACAAAACACAGTACATTATGTGAGCACCACAGCACAGGTGTGACTTTTACTTGGCTGCAAGTCAACGTATTGTGGATAACATCAGCAGGCCATGTGAAAGACAACAGGTTGTGAGGGCCTCATGAAATGGATGTGTAGGCTTGTGCAAGGATCAAAATACTGGCAAGCTCTGCTACTGGAGACATAAATAAAGGATAGCACATGTACTCTGATGAATAGATACAAACAGACACCAAGATGACTGCAGTGAGAACAGAAACCCTACCTATTTAAGGGGACACACTACATAACTCAGTACGCTATGAAAACACCACAGCACAAGTCTAACTTTTACGTGGCTACAGGTCAACTTATAGTGAATGACATCTGGTTAGACACACACACACACACACACACACACACACACACACACACACACACACACACACACACACACACACACACACATGCACACACACAGTTGATTCTAGTGAGAACAGAACCTCTCCCTATCTAAATTCACAGACTACAGAACTCAACAATTTAAACAAGCACCACTGCACAAGTCTGAATTGTACATTACTACAGGTCAACTTACAGTGGATAACATCAGCAGTGCATTTTGAAAAGAAAAAGTTGGGAGGCCTGCCTGAAATGGATCTGTAGACAGGTGAAAGCATCAAAATACTGTCAATTTGTATGGGACTGGGACAGTAACTGCAGGATACATACTTGTTGTGCTGGCTAGATGCCCCCCCCCCACATACACACACACACACACACACACACACACACACACTTGACTGCAGTGAGAACACAACCTGTACCTATCTACATACAAACTACATAACTCAGTATTTTACAACAGCACCACAGCACAAGTCTGATTTCTGCAAAATTGCAGGTGAACTTATAGTTGATGACATCAGCCGGCCATATGGGGGCAACAGGTTGGGAGGCCTGCACAGATATATTAATTCATAGGTTCATATGATGCCAGTAGCCTAACAGCACTAGAGTATGTAGAAGCCCAGCTGTGTAAAAATACAAGTACCCTTATTGTGCATAGTTGGATGTTTAAGTTTAGCAGAGTGAGGTTATGAACACCACCAAGTGGCTCTGTCCATGAAGTAGCACAAAACATTATATATTACAGTTTGTAGTGTGGTTGTTATATGGGTGGAAAACAAACTGGTCTCTACTAGAACTCAGTACCATCTGCACTCTGGGTTGTTTTTTTTTTTCACGATGGTCAAGGGCATTCTTTGAATGTATCCAGTTTCTATCTTGGGTTGTATGCTTCCTAGGTGGTCCACCGTCCTTCACACAAACCAGAAAAACACAGTCAAACTTGAAATTTATTTATTCCCTACTT
This sequence comes from Protopterus annectens, assembly GCF_019279795.1. NCBI lineage: Eukaryota > Metazoa > Chordata > Ceratodontiformes > Protopteridae > Protopterus > Protopterus annectens. The sequence goes on along the minus strand of NC_056732.1, from coordinate 756,268,214 downwards.
CCACTGTTTGCACTATGTGGCACATCATGCAAAAAGTGCAATTAAAATCTCATGAATAAGAGAAAAAAAACTTTGATGTTCACACATAAGTAAAATATGTGTCTGCTGTAACATGTTAAGGTACTTTCTGTAACAACCCACCTCTATTTACTTGATTACTGTACCAAATTAAGAAATACAAGGATATGCCATAACATTATTAAAGCATACATTCTAGATTTAAGACTTACATTGCATATGTAGCAGTTGACACAATTTAATCTCAGGGCTAAAATCTCCTTGTCTCTACTCCCATGGTATGGAAATATTCAGGAAAATCCAGAATGGAGGCTACATGGATGCTATATAGCTTCTTGAATAGCTCCACCATACTGAAAATCACCTGCTTATGCTATAATAAGCACCTATGAAAAACATCTGCTGCTTTACTGAATATATCTCCTCTGTTGGTGCTCATTAGTGCACAGTGTGCACCTACACACCACTGTGTGCATCCAAACTTAAATAAGGTAAACACAGGTAATCTTGTTTTACCCTTCTCCATTCCTGTAATGTTGCACAAACATGCAGCTCAAAAAAGTGAAGGAAAGGTTGCAGACTCTGTACTAGAACCCAAGACCATCTATACTCTAGCCCTACACATACACACGCTGCTACAGGAATAGTCATTTGACAACTATTGAGAAACCTGCCATTCATGCCTCCATTGCCTGTGGTCTCTGTAACAGCCACATCATGCAATCAGTGACAAAAATTTAAAAAAAATTAAATTAAAGTGGACAGAAATTACACATTTTAACAAACAATAAAGAGGATGAAACAGAACATGTGAATTGTGCACTGCTTACATGCACTTTCACAATTCACAGACCTACATGTACACCTCTGTAAGTGTAACCGGACAATGTCATAATTCACTGTTGCCATCCATTGAAAACAGACACTGTGGAAGTGCCTACATGAAGTGAACGTCCCTACATGGTTACAAGTTTTTGAGATTCAGCAGTTCTAATGAGTTTTGACCTTATTTGCTTCTTCACCATGCTGACAGCCTAAATCTACATGGTTGGTAACTGTGCTGGCAGGGAAACTAAAAGGGATCCCAATGTTGTAAACACAAGGAAGAATATTACTATACATCTGCACAGAGGAATAAAAGTTTTGATAAAGTTTGACTGCATTCCATCAGATACATACTGCATATGCTTACATGATAGTATGAACAGTAGGTTTCATGAGGTTTACACTTTCAGCCGTCAACATTAGTTACAAGTATATTCTTCATTTGGGGGTGGGGAGCAAAGTTACATGTAAATGGCACTTAAAAAAATAATTGTTGCTATTGTTAATCTAATTTTCAAGCATTCACTGTTTCTAATAATGTCATAATGTGTGTGGAGTTACATGTTATGGACAGCTCTGTACAAATCTAGGGATTTTTACTTGCTTTTGTTTCTCTGTAGACTTCTTTTTGTTGGCTGTATTCGGAACATTTTCAAATACATGGGCAACATGAGCACTGAGTCTACACAGTTGCTTTATAGACTGTTGAATCACTCAACCATGTTAGTTTGCTTCATTAGCATACAGTTAAGCTACTTATGCTTTAATTTGCATGCCACAGAAATTGCCATGTTTGCGTGAGTGCACACTGTTATGAAGAGTTTATTGAATGTAAAATATTCGCAGTCATATGCGCATTGTGCCATGACATGCATTCTGTCAAAAATGAATGTGTAGGCTTTATTGAATCTCACATTGTTTTTACCATTTTGGCCAAGGTAGTGGCAGAAAAGGGTTTTATATCAGACCATCTAACTTACTACAGACCAATAAAGAGACAATAAATAAATAGATAAAGACATGTATATCCCATTATGATTTTAAGCACTGATTACACAATTTACATGAACATTTGGACAACTAAGATTTTAAAAATTATTGTTAAATCACTGTAAGTAGACCAATATGGTTTTATAAAGCAATATACTGTCATTAAATGCTATGTTATGCTGATAGCTGAGATTGTGATGTAGGGAATCTCCTGAACACTTTCTCATTATTAGATACTGAGAAAGTTTTAAATAAGCTTAGGTCTAACAATCTGTAACAAAAATTAAGGATATTCACATCCCTTGGAGTTTGTGTTGCAGTTTTACAGAATCTATATTGCATTGTTTCTTATTCAGTAATAACTGGCTATTGCAATAGGAATGGGTATTCCCTTTCACTTGCCCTTTTTTGGTATGTGTATTGTACCACCTGAAAACCCAATCTGAGAATAGCAGCATAACAGAGGGATAACTGTGTGGGGAGACACCCATACTATGAATCATTTTGCTGACAACATTCACTCCAGGATTCAATAAAATATGTGTAGGCTCCATGAAGAGCCTACACAGATTATACCTGTGTACACACCTATAGTTCATTACCGGCAGTATGCCATACATATTAATTATGGCACACTGCTAAGGGAGATAACAGTAACATAAATATTGAATCCATGCAAACAGCAGTGTAGAAGCTGTCCCATAATTGTCAACTGCCCGGAAACTGTCTGGAATGATGTTAAACACAGGACAGTATTTTTTTTTCATGAGTTGTTTACATGGTGCAATATACTGCTTAATGATGCCGAGCTGTGCTTATGCATATACAGCAGACATGTGCTGTATATCTAAAAATAGAAACTAGATGTAATCAAGTGTATTTTTTTTTTTGGTCTGTCCCTATTTGCGAGGAGTGGTATGCTGCTTAGCAATGCCATAAGACATGTAAAAATAGAAACCAGATGTATTTAATTGTTGCAGTTGTGTTGTGCTTAGCAATGCGCAAACCCACGCAGCTTCACTATGCAACACTAAGAAGCATTTTAATAGTATATCTGAAGATATACTGCTTCCCTGTACTATGAAAGTTGCTAGATAGGTCGAGTCACAATCTGCAGTGTAGTAGGTCCTGGGTTCAAGTCTTGACCAGTCATATGTTTTAAATTTATTGCTGTGAAAATGTGTCAGGTGACTGAAACATCAGTTTAATTTAAAATTAGAAAATTGTTACATTTAAAAAAGTTGTGTAATGCTAAGCACTGCTTAAAATGGTCAGTGGTCTACAATGTTTGTGTATTGCTAAGCTAAGCTTAAAAATGGCTTTTGTGAGTTTGCATGATGCTGAGCTTCGCTGAAATGGTTTGTGTGAGTTTGCACAAAGCTAAGCGAAGCTGTCCTTATCTGAAAGTTACAATATGAGATGTAAGGGAAGGAATGCAACCTATATAAAGACCAATAGGTGTGAATTTCACACCCTTCATTTGAGTCTTCACTGGGTTGTTAATATGCCTGGTGGTTTGGAGAAAGAGCGTGCTTTTGAGTGCACAGGTAGGGTAAGCAGGAGTATAAAGTGTTTGTTGGACTTCTGGTGAAAAACTATTAAACCCGGCTGCTGCAGGGTGATTACCAGGGCTCAGAGTGTAAATCTGAGGCCTGGGTTTGGTTGGCTAGGGAACTTACCAGTGCTACTGGTATCCCCTCTAGTGGTGAGCAGTGTCATCCCCACCACAATAACCTGAAGCAGAGGAAGAGGGGAACCTTGGACGCCTTGGTCCAAGAAACTCGGGCTGGGGAGACCCCACAGATATATAAGTATGTTTGCTAGTAGTATAGAAATATACAAGCTGAATCTGTGCAAAACTGGTATGCATAATGGTTTGTTTCAATTTCAACAGCTGCAGATGACAGGACTCACAATGTCAAGTCCCATGTAGGGTGCCTGGCCAGGATGAGGTGAGAGTGTGGTAAGTAGGGAAACATCAAAGTAATAAAGTAATGCATAACATAGTCTTATAATAAATTAATTACAGAGTTTTCAGTCTTAACAGTTAGGTGTGACATACCTGGGACATGTAACATGTTTAGTAATGTGCCATTGCCTACCTGAAATGGTAGAGCAAGTTAAATCAGGTAAACATGCAGTACTGTGTAGTATAGCTTCCAAACATCAGTTTATGTTGTGGTCTACCAATATTAAGAGTCACTTTTCTAATCTGTCTATTGTCTCAAATATGCTGCAGGTTGCACTCAATTCATGGACATGGTATATAAGTTATCTAGGTTGCACTCATTTCATGGACATGGTATATGAGTTATCTATTAGACGTCTTTCACAGCTATCCATGATCTACATATTACACTTGAAGCAACACTAATCATTTAAATCTAAAGAGTGATGGTGCTTTGATATATAATGTTTTCAAATAAAAATTGTTCACTAGGCCTGTATTCACTGCATGTGTGTTCTAACCTGAGACCAGTCAACTGTGAAATGTAAATGAACACAGAATGCAGCAAAAACTGCTGAAATAAATGTAGTGCATTACCCAGAATAAGGTTCAAGGCTGTCTTCTGCTTATTTTGTCTGACATAATGCTGCATATTCCTCCCATGCAATGAACATGGTATATGGATAAGGTTACTAAAGTCCTGGACTGCTATCCATGTGCCTAAATGGCAGATATTAGGGAACATTTTCAATACAGTTTAACTCAGGAGTGTGCTTTGGTTCATAAGTTCATAGGTGTTTACTAGGCTACTGACCACAAGGGCAGTTTTAAGCCTAGCTATGCATCCCAAATCTCTGACAACTTCAGATACCCTTGATAAGTGTAAGCGTGGGGCTGGGAGATGAACCATTTACAGGTTACCTGTGTCCATTAAAGACATAGGTGTCAAACCAGAGATGAATTTCTGGTCTCCCATCCAGTTGTCCAAGCTGCACTTGAATTAGGTTAGGGAGGAACTCTGCTTCATATGGATGGGGAGCCTGTTCCATAGACAGGGTAGTCTCTGAGATACATACCTATCTCTCCATCATGTCCTATTTATATCACAGGCAAGGTTTAAGTCTTTAGAACGGGTAATTCTGGTTCTGTTTGTTTTGTGGATATGCAGGAAGTCCATCAGAGAGGGTTATGACAATGCCCTCTATGCCAGGCATAGATCGTCCCTCAAAAGCCTGTAGGAGCAGAATACAGGGATAGGGCCTTGAGGTGGTCTGCATAGGACATATTACTTATGCCTTGTATTCTTTTAGTGAGGAACCTCTGTGGAATTTCCAGTTGTTGGATATGCCTGGTCGGGTACATACAAAAGGGGGCATTATACTCAATGATAGGTCTGATGAATGCTGAATACAGTGGAACAATGACTTATTTGGACATAGATGCCATACCTTTGTTTATAAGTTGTGCAACATAGAATGATTTCCTCACCACTTTAGACACATGACAATCAAAGGCTAGATTGCTATGTGTGTCCCTAAATCCCTGATTACTGGGTCAACTCTAAGGGGTGTGTTGTCAATATGATAGTTACCAGGGATGGATGACTTCCCAAAAGATACTATTGTGCATTTCTTAACAATTAGTTTTAGTTCATGTCTCTGATACCAGTTGTTTGTCTGTATCAGCCCATCCTGAAGAATATTTGTGTCAGTGTGAGATTCAATAACAGCTCCTGATTTGCAATCATCTGCAAATTTAGTCAGCCAGAGACCACTAACATTGACCTTGACTTCTGAGAAGTAAATATCAAAAAGGTGCGGTCCAAGAACTGATCCCTGAGGGGCTCCACTTGTGATTGGCCTCTTTGTAGTGGTGGACCCCCAATTCTAACTTCCTGGGTCCTGTCCGTCAGCCAGTTGGCTATTCAATGGGTGACATACGCGTTTGTACCTAACATCATCAGTTTGTCAACAATGCCCAAGTGGAGTATTGTGTCAAATGCCTTGGTCAGGTCAAGGTAGGCAGTGTGGATGATTTTGCCCTAATCCATTCCTTTGGTGACCTTCTCAAAGAAGTCCACCAGGTTGCGTAGGCATGATCTGACTTTGATGAAACCAAACTGGGTTGGGTCCAGTGTCTGGAGGTTGTCTATATCTCTACTGATCATCTCCCATGATAATTCTTTCCATGGCTTTGCATATAACACTAGTGAGACTTATGGGTCTGTAGTTTCCAGAGTTTGTAGATGGCCTACCTTTTGTGTAGAGGGATGACGGTTTCCTTTCTCCATTCATGAGGCACAAAGCCTGATTGGAGGCTACATTTATATAGTAATTCCAGAGGCCCTGATAGGTCATGTTTCATGCTATTTAGATGGCATCCTGGGATATTGTCTGGGCCTATTGATGCAGTGTTCTTGCTCATAGAGAGAGCATTAAGGACCTGTTCCCTGGTGATAGTAAGGGGAGTTATATTTTATGATATTTCCTGAGGGAAGGTTGAGGGGAGATAGAGGAGTAAAGTTGAGGTTGAATTTATCAGCCAGGAAGTTTGCTATATCTTCTGGCTCAGTATAGGTGGTTCCATTTACAATGAGCTCTGCACACAATGGTGTACTTGCCTTTGAAGTTGTGGACATAACTAAAGAATGCTTTGTGGTTGTCTTTGGCCTGGGAGGCCAAACTTACCTCAAATTTGGCTTTGGTAGACTTTGTCTTCTGAGTTGTTTGTTTGGTTTGATGAGAGTGCTTTTATCCTGCTGGGTGCTGCACCTCATAATTGTTTACCATGGTTTTCTTCCTCATGTTATACAGCCAATTGATTTTGTGATTCCACCAGGGTGGCTTGTTTTTTGAGTTTTCCATACTTTATCCTGGTGGGTACATCTGCATCTATGCAGCTATCAACATGTTTATACATGGTTTCTGTGAATAGTTCTACATGGGCAGAAGTGTTCTCAGGGTTTATGTGGGCTTGACATTTTGACAAATTCTCACTTAATAGCAGGAGGTTAGCCTTAGCATAGCTCCTGGATATTCCAGGTTTAGCTGGGGGTCCTGGTTTTATTTTTACTTCAAAGGAGACCATTTTGTGGTCTGACCTTACCAGAGAATGCATTACAATATGGGGTGTGTAGCAGTCTCCCATATTAGTGAGGACCAGATCCAGTATGGTTGCACCCCTGGTTGTTGGTATTGACTATCTGGTCCAGGTAGTTTGTGTTTGCAAAATCCAGAAATCTCTGTGCATGTACGTTTGGTGTCATATAGGATTCCCAGTTAATAGTGAGGTAATTAAAGTCACCCATGAATATGGTATTGAGTTGGATGGTTAGTGTTTCTAATAAGTTTAAATACATTGTATGGGTTTCCTGGGTCATAGAGGGGAACCTATAGCTTGCAAGCAAGTGGTTTTGGATTTTACCTATGGTGATTTGAACATGGAGCAGCACAAAGTCATTGTCCTGTTTGACCAGTCTTGAAGCATATTTATTTTTGATGTAAATAGAGACCTCCACCTTTAATCCCTGCCTGTGAAGTAGCTGGGCTAAATGTGTGGAAGGCATTATAACTTTGCACTGTTCATGTGCTTTCCATGGCTTTAAATCATGTCTCAGTGACTGCACAGACATCAGCATTCTCTAGGGTAAAGAGAGCTTCTAGTGAGTGGAATTTTTTGTTTAGTCTCCTAGCATTGAGCAGTAATACCTTTAGATTTTCTTGGTTTTGATTTGCTATGTCGGACGTACTTTCAGTTTGGCATTGCTAAAAAAGGCACTATGGGAGAAGGCAGTGTTTTAGCTAATAATCGAAAGCCTAGATGGGAGAGGTACAGACCATCCCTGGCAAAGCAACACGGTCTGTTGACCATCTCCTTCCATGCTGACAAATATTGCACCCCCTTGGAATGACACCAGAAACTAAGCCAATTATTAAAGTCAATCATCTTTTGTTCATATTGTGGCATCATCTTTGGAGAAGGTAAAATGCTGCTATATGCTAGCCTCATACCAGCCTGAGACACATATTCCAAGAGCTCCATGAAGTCTCTCTTCATATAGTCTAGGGAGTTATGTCTCATGCCGTTTACTCCCACATGGACTATGATTGAGTCATATTGGTAATTGTGGTGCAATGGCCTGAGTGCATGTGTAATGTGGCAGATCCTAGCCTTTGATAAGCAAGTGACTGTAACTTTCTCCTTACTCAGCCTGGTGAGAGGAACATCAGTGTGTCTCACGATGGAGTCTCCAATGACTAGAAAGTTGGATTGTATGGTGACTTGCCTTATGGGCTTAGAGCTAGAGGCTCCATGACATGTAGCTCTATGTGCTGATGTGGGTGTTGTTTTGGAAGAGCGCATTTGAGGCTGCTGAGGGTATTTATGTGTACTTTGTCTGGGTGGTCTTTGTTGTTTAGGAAGATTGCATGTATGTGCCTCAGCAAGAGTGGGTCTATATGTCTGCTTTGAATTGTGCATTATGGGTGCAGTGTGTGTTCTACTTACAACCTTATTGACATTAGGAGTATTTTTATGTGAGAGCTTTGCCTCCAGTGACATTGTGTAAATACATCTCTCACATACATCAGTTTGTTTGAGAATGAACTGGCTGTCAGTAAATGTGGCAATTTCTACATTGCCTCAGGATGCCCATATCCACCAAGCCCATAATGGAAACAGTAGGAAAGTTCATATCCATGGCAACAGACAGTTTTTTATTTAAAAGAAATATTTTCAAATAAGTGTTCATTATTCCTGTATTCACTGCATGTGGATTTTAATCTGACACCAATCAACTGTTAAATGTTAATGAATAAAGAATGTAGCCACAAATGTATGAAATGAATGTAGGGCAATAATCAGAGTAAGTTTCAAGCCTTGCTCTGCTCATTCTGTCTGAAATAATGTTGTACATTCTACCCAGGCAATGAGCACGGTATATGCATAAGGTAACTAAAGTTCTGGAATGCTATCCATGTGTCTAAATGCCAGATTTAAAGGAACATTATCAATAAAATTTAAAACAGGATTGTGCTTAGATAACTAATCTTTTCAAATAAGTTTTCATTATTCCTGTATTCACTGTATGTGAATTCTAATCTGACACCAATCAACTGTTAAATGTTAATGAATAAAGAATGTAGCCACAAATGTATGAAATTAATGTAGGGCAATAACCAGAGTAAGGTTCAAGTCTTGTTCTGCTCATTCTGTCTGAAATAATGCTGTATATTCCACCCAGGCAATGAACATGGTATACGGGTAAGGTAATTGAAGTCCTGGACTGATATCCATGTGCCTAAATGCCAGATTTTAAGGAACATTATCAATAAAGTTTAAAACAGCATTGTGCTTAGACAACTAATCTTTTCAAATAAGTTTTCATTATTCTTGTATTCACTGCATGTGTGTTCTAATCAGACACCAGTCAACTGTTACATATTAACTAAGAAATAATGCATCATCCAGTTTCAGATATGCATGTATTGCAGTACCCAGGGTAAGTGTCAAGCCTCAGTTCAGATCATTTTCTTGAAATATGCTGTACATTGCACTCAGTAAATGAACGAGGTATATGGTTGGGTCCACAGACAACCTACACAGCAATATATGTGCGTAACTGCCAGATTTCATGTGGCATTAATCATTAGAGTGTAAAATGGGATGCTGCTTTGATAACTGCTGTATTTAACTAAAGTGCTCATTATTCATGTGTTCACTGCATTTTGGTTTCCAATGTGATACTACACACAGCTATGCATGTGTGGAAATGTAGTTTCACACAAAATGTTGCAATAAAAGTCGTAAAGGAAAATAGTGTTTTGAAAATTCATGATATTGAAATAAAGTGCACATAATTCCTGCAGTCACTGGTTGTGGGTTCTAATCCCATGGCAGCCAGTTGACAAATAACCAGCTGTCTAGTGTACTTCATAGGTTCATAGGTTCATAGGTAGATACTAGGCTATCTGCCCTAGGGCATTTATAAGCTAAGCCAGAGTGTATTTGGCTTCTGCCTCCCTATTAGATTAGCCTACTGTGCCTCTGTAAAGTAGGTCACAGAAGGTACCTGTAGTTTTATTGGCCATTTTGGGTCAATTCTAAACTCCTTGATCTCTCTCTCTCTTAAAACCCGGCTGCCTCGTGGTTTTGGCATCATGTACACAAACATACCTCTCAATTGTCATGTTTTTGAAGAGTGCCCCATATGACTGGCCATTGATTATCAGAAACATTACATTACTTTGGAATGCAATTTATTGGCAAATCCGTTTACAGAACACTTTGGGAGGAGTGTATGAGCACACTATGTAAAACAGTTTCCTGTAGTTGTGCCTTTGTACCAGCATTTGTTAGTGCTTGGCTCACACTGTCCCATGCTAACAGGTTGAGAGGTATGTATTTGCAACATCATTTATACAAGAATTGCAGTCACGGTACTCACAACTGAAACAGCACATTCTCAGAAGCCTGTATTAGTAGTCTGTGTATTTATATTACCTGCAAAGTTACTAATGATATATTTTTCTCTCTGTCCCCACCCCTTATCTTATTTAATTTATTAATGTTATTTATTATTATGATTTGATATTAATATATTATTTGTAAGTAACTGTTATGTTGGCCTTATGTATTATTTTATACTGGTTTACAGTTAACATACTTTCTTATTGTTATTGTGTTCGTTATAATATTCCTTTATATGTCATTTGATTAAACACTATTATCTTCCATTATGTTAATGCTAACATTTGTTTGGTTATTTCTTTTGTTACCTTACATTTATAATTAATTTATTACAGTGGAACAAGGTAGGCTGGTTCCTGAAGATCCACCTAACTTGGTTCCCCCGGCTGTGGCACCCCGGCACAACATGTCTAGGCAGCAGGCTAGTGGTGCCTCATCTGTTGCCTCTGGGGTCTATATTAAATCAGTGAATGCTTAAAAAATAGAATGCTGATTTATCATCCCCGTGTAAACGAAAGCTTACAATCCCGAACACTTGGAACAGCGATTTTTTTTTCCCCAGGGAAAAAAAAATCACTGTTCCACAAAAAAAATAAAAAAATAAATAAAAATAAAAACTTTAAAACATTACATAAAGAGGGGGTCTTTGCCCCCCACACACCCCATACTTAAATATACCATCTCCAAGATCGCACTACATTTAGGAAAATGGAAAAATAATGGAGGCGAACAAGCAATTTCTTTCCCAGGGAAAGAAATCTCTTATATGCCATTTCGCTATTTTGCTGTTTCGTGCTTTCAAGTTCGATCAAGATGCATTCAAAGAATTGAGTCTTCGATTATATAATAGAAACTCTGCCTCTGTACTACCTGTGGTGTCAGGTAGTTCTGCCCCAAAGGCTGGGGCTGGGCCCCTCTCTGGGAGTGTAGGTGAATGGGTGATTTTGCCACTTGTGAAGAACTGCCAGGTATGGTGCATGGGTTGTTGTGCAGAACTGTCGGTGCATGCCTATGCCAGATGGAGGGCATGCTGTCCATCCTGGTGGGGCTGCCTCACCCACACACCAGTATCCACTACTGCCACCACAGGGACAGTGAAGGAGCAGTGCTGACAGTCCCATTGGTAAGGACTTGAGTCGCACTGCTGCCATGTGTGATGCTCATAGGACTAAGATTCCACAGCACCCTCCCCATCCATGGTGTTCACCCCCCTGTTGTGTCACACACCATCCCTGTCTGCTGTCTTGTCTGTCTGCAAAAGCTTCCTCACCTAGCAACTTATCTCCCCAATATGTACCTATGTCCCTTTCCAAAGCATTCCACTCTCACCTTAACAAAACATAAAAAAAATAAATAAAAGTTGTGTACCTGTTCCAAAAAAAAAATATTCATCCAATACATAGTTTTCTATTTCACATACGTGTCCACAGGACACATGTAATTTGGTCCAATTGGCTTGACAACATACTTATGTTGTCATCATCCCTTTCTGGGGGTGACACTCCAAATTCAGCTAAAAAAATCTGTGAAAGTGCACAGTTGTTGCTGCTCAAGAAATGGATAGCTATGGTTCTGTCCTACACCCATCCTGCACATCCCTACCTGCCTTTCACTTTGTTATTGCCCCTGCTTGCACCCCATTTCACCACTGTCCTATCTTCCAATTTTTCTTTTCTTTAAATATTTTTTGTGTGATGCAGCATGGCGTGCTACATCGCTTAGCTATGCTAAATAGCACTGCATTGATATATGCTTTAGAACCAATATTAATCATGTTCAAAAAGTACACTGGCACCTTATTTCTAACTCAGGACCATTGTACCTGCAGAACAGTGGATCAACCCACCAAGCCACACAACTACTAATTAACACAGGTGTTTTAATCAAAACAGAGTAATGCTTAAGTTCCCGTCATTAAGCGTGCTGAAGCAATGCTGCACATCGTGCTGCACCGTGCAAATCAGCTAAGAGATTAATAGGAAAATAGTACTGCAATTGGCAATCTAGTATAGAAATACATCACTATAAAGCCACAAACATAAACTGAGATGTAAGTGAGATATCTAATAGCAGGTAACCCTGCCATTATATGTGCAGCATGTAAGAATACACCTGCTAAAACATTAATGGAAAATAGGTTTTTAACTTGGACTCTGCTATACAAATACAGTACTCTAAAGCCATACACATAATATTAGATGTAAGTGCAGTATTTCACAGCAGTTAACTGTGCAATGATAACTACAACATGTAAAAATACAGATGCTAGAACAGTGACTCTGTAGCTTAGTCTGTAAAATACATTGAGAACATTACTTTTTGGTACACATGGTCCTGAGTTCAATTACAGCTGCACCTAGCAATGAAAATAAATGTATAAGGACATCAACATTATAAATTGTGATATGCATGTTTGTCTCATTACCTACTTATCAAACCAAAGCAGTACAGTTGGAATGTCTGCATCTAAAAAAATTGAGGTCATCGGCCTATAAATAGGACCACTCTTAACTAGTCATAGTACAACACTGGAAAGTGCAGAGAATGTCAGGTCATGCATTAGCTTGAATTCCCAGAGGATGTTGAAATGTGTACTGAAATTGTGGCCCAGTAATATCAGACTGCAGCCCACAATGATTTACCAGTGATATCACATACAACCACAGCTGCACAAGTAATATACATATATGGAAGTTGATCTAGACACAAGGGTTGCCAGCACACACTAAACAAGGGACTACCATGACATAACACATGACTTGGCAGTTGTCCAACTGTGTATTATCATGGTTAATATACCCCATTTTGCCTTGTATTTTATTATTGATGCTGTTGGCTGATGTACTTACCTAAAACACATACCTTAATTACTACTGGGATGAGTACCTTCAATCTGGCTCTGCCTATACAACCAGGCTGCCACAGTTCCCACACTTACCCTTAAAGCTTATAGTCCTGCAAAGTTTTCACCCTCTCTGCCTATGCTTGTTGCCTACAGCATCACCTTCAGCTTCAGCCTGTAGCATGCACATTTGTATGTAAAAGGTAGCTGCTACAGACATTCTCTCTGCCATGACGTAGTATCTGTACCCCAGTAATTTCCAACCCAACACATGAGAAAGGGGTTGTGATCTACATTGAGGCCTTATATCCTGTTCAGCGGTTGCATTGGATTGGCTGATTATACTGCAAATCAGTTATGTTGGCTGCAGTTATCATTTCAGAAGCACAGACTGTTTCAGAGACAAACACTTGCTAATGAGAACCATGTCAAAAAGGCAAACAGCTAGCAAGGGAAACCACTGTGTATGAGGGTTACTTCACAGGGTGAACCTGTTGGCACAACATTTATATACCTGTACCTTTCAAGAGAGGAGTAATGTACTCCATCAGGTATGTATCCATTTTGTTTCCAACATGATGCATATGTTTAAATATACTTAGGGGGACTGGGGATTAGATCATTAACTCTTTCTTAGAACTGTAATGATGACATGTCATTGATCTCCAGATGTGTTACACCTACAGAAGAGCTAGAGTACAGTAACAGTAGAAAGCTTTTTGTTAATTAGGTATACCCGTCTCCTGGATATTTCCCTTGATAGTGGTTGTAATACTACACTGCTATTTGTCTGGCAGTGTTGCTTCTATATATTATAAGGGGGGGTTAGACCTAGGGGCCACACTTAATGGACTCCTGTGTTGGGTGTGTGATTATGGCACAAATAGGAATAGCTGCTTATTAGTACTATCCTAGATGCGTCCACATCCTTACTATGTTTGCATAGTGTTGAATATGAGATATGTAATGAAGCAGTGAATACTGATAGCCATCTGTTATTGCTGTATCTCTACATTCTGTACTCCCACATATGTGATCCTGACATGTGTTCCCATTTTGTTGTTTTTCAGGAAATGTGTATTCCCGATGCTGGGTTCCTTTTACAGATGCTGAAAATGACATCATGCTTGAGGCCTTGCATCAACACCATCAACTACTGCTGCCCAACGGGAAGTGAAACAGGGAAGAGTGGGCAGCACTGTGGGTTGACCTTGTTTGCGATGTGAATGCTATCAGTCACAAGAGCTGGGCATATAATCAGGTGTGACACTGAGACATCGATATAATCAATGCCACATGCGGAAGAGCAGCTGACATTGCAAGGGATTGTGGTGTCACTGGTGGAAGGCCTGCATCAGAACAACCGTCAGCCACTGAAGAATTCCTGGTGAATCTAGGAACACAGGACAGCTCTCAGCCATCCATCGTATGGTATGTCACGGATGTGGGTGCCACCTTTCCATGAAAGAGGGGCATCCAGGTATGCTTAGTTGGATCAGGAATGGAATACTGCAGCATGCAGTGTGTGAAGGTGTACATAGTTTCATGTGGGTGTCAGTTATTTTTCTAGGTGATGGGGAGGAAGTTAGTTGTAGTTTGAATCTATTGTTCAGATTGTGACCAACATACCAATTAACATAGTAGCTGCTGTAAATGTGAGAAATGTTGGTGTATTAGTCTGTTATTGTGCAACCTGTTGTGCTGTGGATATTACCTGTCTGGCTCGCCCTCAAATTTTTACAAGGCCATTAGCAGTTATACATGGCCATGCTTCTGCTTCTAGTAAGCACAGCTCTGTTTTGTTAGAGATGTAGATTTAGTGCAATGTATTCCCTAAAGTGTCATCCCAGGCCTGCCAACTGGATAGAAGTACTGTCTGCATGATTGCCAACTGCACAGATATTTTCCATCTGAACACAGCTTACAGTCTTACCTATGCCTGGTAGGTGTGACCACACTGATAGATTTGACAGTATTTTCAGGACATAACAGATTGCCATATGTGTCAGCTGTGCAGAGGTTTGACAAATGTCAACAGTGTACATCACATCATTGTTGCTCACGAGATTCTTCATTAAAATATATTTTTATTTACAAGTAACTACAGATGTTAGTTAGAAAATGATGTCCTCATGCCCTAGTATATGAGGTTGGAGGTTAAACAAGTGCATAATACTGACAGCATTGTATATAGCTTATATTGCAAGACATTACTGCAGAGAATAGTAGTGCAGGTATTTATGTACTGCTTTCCCTTTTTATCACATGTGACCTGGGAGGGGGGGGTTGTATCTGTCCCCTTCACAACCTGATGTCAGTGTCTCTTCAGACTTTGATGATGATGATGGCCAAAGTGCGGCAGAGGTGGAGATTGCAGGGGACTGAATCTGTCACAGAGGTTGACATCCTTCTTCTGCCTCATTATCAGTGAACACAGTCAGTATGCCTATGCATACCCAGTCCTCTGAGGCCACAGATATTGGACAGTTGGATGGTGGGACCATTGAACAGGAAAGTGTGGCTACACTGGCCATAGCCAAAGAGATGGTGAGGTTCCACACAGGCGGATTGATAGGAGTGCTTGTAGGAGGCCTGCTGTCCTTGCATCACCGGTTGCAGGTGTCTCATCACGTGTCGCTCAGCAGATGTTTAAGGCCATCATGGAGGCACAGGCACATTCTGAAAGGAACTCCAGATGAATGCACAGGGCTATGGATGCAGCACAGTCTGACATCTGTGACTGCCTCCACTGCGTTACTGATACCCTGGATCGATTGATGGACATAGTGGAAAGATGTTGGTCTGAGCTAGATCGTAAAATATCTGTATTGGAATACACATTGTCTGTGATGGAATGTCTGGTTGGAGTTGAGCATTGGACTGTTGCTGTGTACAGCTGACAACATACCTCAATAGACTGTATGCAGACACACAACTGAGCTTACAGACTCTGTGTCTCTGGTGCGTATGCTCATAGAATTCAGTTGCATTTGACCTTCACCTAGGATGATGGCTCAATACACACAAAAAATTATTGAAGTCAATAATTGGCTTATTGTGTGGTGTCATTGTAAGAAGATCCAATACATGTCAGCCGGGGATGACTTGCTCAATAGACCTCTATACGTTGTGAGAGATTGTGTTCATCTGTCACTCCTGGGGGGTTTGTATAATGGTTCAGTGCTGTTGACATCCCCATTGTCCATCTTATAGGTGGTGTCTCGAGGGAAAACTTTCCAGTGACAAAACACCATATTCAAACAACACCATAGTTATGTGCTACACACTAGGAATACCAGCACTACACAACACTCACTGGAAGGTGTCTCCATTATGCTGCACCATGTTAGGAATGTCAGCGCTACACACCACTCACTGGAAGGTGTCCCCACCTTGGAAGATGCAGACATTTGTGCAGTCATATACACCTGGTTCAAGGCTATGGACAGCACCACAGCCATACCAGGCTACACAACCTTCCATATGTTCAAACCTCAAACTGAAACTGTGCCAGGTAATGCAGATTGTGTATCCATATTCGTTAAAGATAGATACACATCCAGATTGCTTAATCAGTGTGATTACCTGGCGACACTGCAGGTGCTATTCACTGCTGTTAGGGTTCCTAATCAAGCCACTGCTAGCTACATGAGCAAATCCTTGAATCAGGACACCCGTTGTGCTTATTTGATGCTATTTGTGTCTATCAAGATACATCACAACACCATAGCGTGGGGTGACTTTCACTAACCACCAACTGTGTTGGTTACTCATGCGCATACTCACTTGCACAAAGGTTAGTCCACATCCTTAACTACAATGCCCCGAACCAGCGGAGTGACATTCCCACATGGAATACTGATGTACTGCATCAGGTGCTTACCAACATGGGTGGCCACTGTAGCACCTCCACTGTGAGGTCCTCCCTGGTGAGATCTGACCGTAAATCTGTCTCCTTAAAAGTAAGACTCACACCTGACACCCTCCTTGCAGCAAACACAGTAATAAACTTCAGCAAAGCAAATTATAACCTCCTATAGAATTGTACAAGCTTGACTACACCTCCCTCCTCAGATGAGACAGGTAACTATGCTGAGCTTTTCACCAATGCTTCATGCAAGCACCTGTACAACTGCATATACATAGCTGTACCTGACACAAGGAAAACAAGCTCCTCTTGGCACAGCAAACTGGTAGCGGTCATACAATCCCCCAGTCATGTCAATCTCATACAAGAGAGTTGTCATGAATAAATGCTTGTTGACATACTCATGACCATAAATCCCATGCATATGTGTATGTAGTATAATTTCCGTCAGTAATATCAATGGCACTTGGAAATCTCAGTAGCAACACCTGATGTACCTACTCATGGGTGACAGACCTGGGCACACAGGCCTGACACATAGGTATACACCTACTTTACCATATCACCATGTCTCCCCAGTGGTAAGAAGGGAATTAGATCATGTCATTACTGAGGGCACTGTCACCCAATAATGACATACGTATAACCGCCATGTACTCTTCCCTCAGCATACCAATATTTGAGTGAAATGGCCATTTTGTCATGTACCTTTCCAAGTACAAGTGGCAATTGCACATAACACAAAGGTTCCTCACAAGGAAACTTCAAGTCCCCAGTATCTATCCTATGGGGATCATTTGAAATAACTGTCACTGTAGCCTGTGTCATACAGACTACTCAGATGTGATCTCTGCCCTGCATACAGGGCAATGTCTGACTTTGCTGTATTGGAAATGCTGCATATCTGTAGGTGAAATGGTACATGGATTACTTGCTGTAAGTTCATTAACTTGGGATGTGACATTACTAATACATGCTGGTGCGGGGATATGTCTACCAGACTTTAACAATCCTTTGCAACAAACTCCTATCTAATGGCAAACAGTGCACCTCATTGGCCCTCTTCAGATGCAATCTGTATGATTGCCTGGATGACAATCATTTCAACACAGGGCTTCTGCCTGTATCCCTTGTGGACAGGGGCAATATGTGCTGATTGTGTAAATAAGGATAAGAACTTGCCTAGGATTTTAAGGGACCGAGGGCCATTAGGCTGCTAAAGTCCAATGATCCCATGACCACATACACTGATGTAAAATGGTCTAACAAACCATGCACACAAACCTGGCTACAGTAAGAATAGTGCCCACTACCAATTAATGTTTTCAGCACACTACACAGCACACACACTCCAAGTTGGCTGCGACTAGATTAAAACCCATACTTACCTAATGATACACACTGTAGATCACAGTACTTAATGCATGTGCCACAGCTCAAATCTGCTATTAATGTCTCTTTAGGTAATATTATGCTAGAAGACATCAGCAGACCTTGTTGTGGTCAGGAATTTGGAGGCCCACATCACCTGCTACAACCAAAAATCTGTAAAACCCTAGCTCTTTCTAAGTCAGTGTGATGATCATATTTAGTTTGTAAGTAGATGCATGTGCACACTCTCACACATACACACACACACACACACACACACACACACACACACACACACACACACACACACACACACACCCCAAGTGGCCTGGAGTGAGATTAGAACACCTGCCTATCTAGTTTTATACACTATAGATAACAGTACTTATGACACATGCCACAGCTTAAGTCTGACATTCAAATGACACTTGGGAATCTTAAGGCACATGACATCAGCGGGTCTTGTAGAAGACAGGAGCATGAAGGCCGTCATCACCTGCAAAGGCCAAAATGTGCAAAACCATTGCAGTTTAGTAGGCAATCTGGGATACCCATTTGTTTTGCAGGGAGATTCACACATGTCAATACACCAAGGGGACAGGAGCAAGATTAGAACTCCTATTTATTTAGTTTTACATACTACATACCCCCATATTTATTGCACATGCCATGGCTGATGTCTGTTTTTTACATAGCTGCAGGTGACTACTTATGGAGTACATAAACTAGACCTGTGTTGGACAGTGTGTATGGCCTGCGGAGTGACATTTCTTCTCACTGTTCTCTGCATCTAGCAGATAGATAACTGTTTTCTATCCTAGCTATATGGCTACAGTACCCATTTTGATCATATGTGTGTGTTTGTATTTGGATGGGCAAGCCTGTGAGCAAAAACAATGTCCCCTGTCAATGCATGCATACACAACATGATACATAACACCACCTGTTCACCTGCTGATGCATGTATGGTAATGTCCAGCAGGCACAGGGGGTTGTAATCAAATGCATCATCTACTGTTGAGCCCTTACTTTTGATCCTTTGAGCAACATTATATATTTGTCATAGCGCAGCTTTAATCACCATTACCAGGGTATGTAGGACAATAAAGACATTCACACATATAAACATATACATTTCTGTCTATAACAGGGATGTATATATAAATGGAGATGTGTGTGTGTGAGATCCATATATGTGTATATATATATATATATATATATATATATATATATATATATATATATATATATATATCTATAGGGTCTACATTCATTGATCGAAATACCATTATTTCAAACAAAGAAAGTACGATCTTACTTTTGTGAAATTGCACTTCAACGAACGTGTACTTTCATGAATTCCAGTTCAGTGAACTGGCAATCTAAATAAAACAGAACACTACAGTAGGGATAAGGGAATATACCTGTTTCCCCACTGTAGTGCAATCTCAGAGTTAGTATATTTAATGTAGAGTGGTTGTGTGCAGGGGGGCTTTTCCCCCAGCAAAATGGAGTTTAAATATTTTTTTATTTTAATTGCCGGTTCACTGAACCGGTATTTCAATCAAAGAAAGTAGACCCATATATATATATATATATATATATATATATATATATATATATGTGTGTGTGTGTGTGTGTGTGTGTGCGTGTGTGTGTGTGTGTGTTTTGTCAATATATGAAAAGAAGCAGGAATGTAAGTGTTTATATATATAAGATAGCCAGTTTTAATTATTTGCTGCATATGTCATCACTGTGACCTGGGTGGTCTTTCTTCGCAAGCATGCTCAACTTTGCAGCGAGCAGAACAAACATGTGGAGCAGGAATTAAACAATCCTAAATATGACTGGACACACACCCCTGCTGGCATCCACATAAGGTAGAAATATCCACATGATATGGGAGACTACACGAAGTGGGTATGCGGACATGCTTACTCCTTTTTTCTATTGGAGTCATTCACCTAATTTGCATATATATATATATCCATGCTTACAGCCTGGAAACTACATTGTTCATAGCTATATGACCTGGGCAACAGCACCATTGCACCATTTTATGAACCTGATGCAACTTCCTATAATACATTTCTGAAAAACATCATAAAATGCTTTTTTTTTTCTTATTTTTTTTTTCAATTAAGCATGTTTGTGCATTGCGGCACATAGTGCAAACATGCCAAAATTATTAAAAAAGTTATTTATTTTTACACATTCCCTATCTTTTTTATACATCCACAATGTACATTTTGAACATATATGTATGTGTTCTAGCTTTGCTGGGGAGTTATGCCCATATTTCTGATGTTTTAAATCCCCTTCAGTCCCAGGTGGACTCCTCTACATAGAAAAGTTCTACGTGCACTACGGACATGGACACAGGGTCTACATGGATGCCTTTTTGCTTGTTGGATCGCTCCACCTGGGTCATTTGCATAAGATTCACCTGCTTATTAGGTAATTTGTATTACATGGAACTTTCCTTGATTGCGCATGTTTGCGTGCTGCCAAGCTGTGCTTATTGAATCTAAAAATGTTCTCACTGGTGTACGCATTACTGTGTAATGAATACACAAAAAACTAAATTGTGTAGGCTTTACTGAATCCCCCCTCTGATTTTTCTATGATCTCCTGGACAATCACTTCTCCTTTATGGGAACTATTGAATCAGTGCATCACAACACAGCAGACCATTCTCTTAATCAATAGAAAAAAGAAGTACATGTCATAAATTATTAACCATTTGGGAGAAAAAGGAGAACTTGACATCCCAATGGTCCTCTTTGCCCAACCAGCATTTATGAATCAGCTTTTTTGGGATCTGCTACTTAAGCAGTAAAATTAAATTCTAAGATAAAATGGAAGAAACCAAGAAACTTTTAGATGCTTGTAAATCAGTGAAATTACTTTTAGAACAAAGACTGTTAGCTATATAAATCACACTTTTCCCAAATGATTCTGTATAGGTAGTATGGCTGGATTTGTTCCTTTCAATGTGTTACATATCTAATTTGAAAACAGGGATTTTACAGTTTATGTGGTCCCACCTATAGCTAAAACCCTTAAATGTTACACTGGAGCCTGTATATTTGGGAAATTATGCATATTGGACTTTTCTAAATACATTTTGGCAGCAGATTTGGTGAACTGGTTGCTTTGGCAAGAAGCAAAATGTCATATGCAATAGAAAAGTTACATATTGGTCCATTGTCCTTTACAATTAATAATTAAAAACAAAAGAGCTTTATGAGCACACATTTCATTCAGATTAATATAGCCAATGTATTTTATTTGATGATGCAAGAAGCTGAAGGAAAGCTCAGAAAGCCCAAGCCTGTGAAGCATTTTTCCTTTTATTTCAACCTTCTCAAAAATATTAAAATTTATTTAATCTCGAGTGAATTATACATGATTGCAATTGGATATATTTGTGATGGTGAGAGACGTTCTATGGTTCTCTAGTAAAGTAACAATCATTTTGGGTCCTGGGTGCCCAGTCCATTTGGCATAATGAAGATTTTTATAAATATGTGCAATTATGGCATTTTTTTCATCAAAATTCTGGTCAGTTTTCATAGATGTTTAGCAAATGTTTTCTTGGGAAAGAGTTCTTCAAATAGTTTTCTAGTAGATTTATTGAAGGGATTATAGCTATGCATTGGTATTGTCCTTCATTCTTTCTACAGTTTTAGATTTTTGGAAATTAATTTGAGACATATCTTAGGAGCAGGGAAAGAAGTAACATTTATCCATTTTTCTGTATAGAGTGACTTGAATCTAACAGCAGAAACTATTAAGTATGAATTTCTTACCAGGAGTAGACTATCTTGCGTGTTTCTTTCTTCTTCTTCTTCGTGCTCAACCTGACCTTAGATTGTTAGAGCATACCTTTTTGTATGTCTGTCATTCTCATGAACATTTGAAAAGGTATTGCAATTAGTCTCCATGCTATATGGGTCCTTTCTATGTTAAATACAAAAGAAATGGTGTTTTATCGATAACATACATGCATACATTCATACCTACATAGAAAAGAAAATAAGGGGAAAAAGAAAGAAACTTTCAGGCAAGCGGAGAGACTGAAAAAAAATCTATTTCTTGATAAAATAAAATTATCCCAAGTTTGAGTAGAGGTTTGAGAGAGTTCAAGTAGGAGTTGACCGAGAAAGATGGGTGTGAGTGGTCACTTTTGACTCATCCATCCAGGGAAGGCAGACAGCTCTGGCTCACCACAAAGGTGATACCTACAGGGATCTCTAGATGTTCACCTAGTGGAGTTCTGAGCTGTCCAAGATTACATTACCATAATGCACTCATACTAGTAGCTATGGAGAAACCTGCATGCAAAGGTAATCATCCCTTGGGAAGGTAGCAACTGTGTTCTCAGCAGAGCCTGCAAGGAGGGGTGGGGAGTGTGTCCCAATGAAGAAGAAATGCTGCCCCCTACATGACCAGTAAAGTGGCCAGCTCACTACTCCCCAGTTCATGCTGGATAATGGAGGATTATGAGGGTTCCTGGGTAGGATCAACTGGGCCATAGGGCTTTTGCCCAGCCCATGGATTCCTGGCAACCATTTTATTGAATGCTGGGGTAAAGGCAGATGAGATACTGGACAAGGTACTGCAGGAGCACAAAACGAATAAATAAGTAAATAAAATAAGTAAACAAATAAAAAATAGAAAAATGGTAAATAGTCTTCTGCTTTTCTTTGTTAAATTATATCATATTTTATTTTCCTGTATAACAATAATAATAATCATGATTAAATAAAGAGAGAAATGATGGAGCTTTCAGAATATGTGTCGGAGGCAGGAATAAGCCTTGCTTTGAGAAGTATTCTATCATCACCAAGAATGATGCAACAATTTGAACAAAAGATGATTGACTTCAGTAATTGGCTTAGCTTCTGGTGTCATTCAAAGTGGGTACAATATATTACAGCTTGATCAAAGATGGTAGACAATCCTTTGTCAGGGATGGTCTGCATCTCTCTCCCCCCTCAAGGTTTATGTATATTGGCCAACATATTGTTCACCCCCATAGTCACTTTTTTTACTCAATGTCAATTTTCTAAAGCTTCCATCATAACTAAATGGAATCTAGACAGCATCAAGGCATTGCAAAAAAAAAGAAATCACACCTTGCAGGACCTACTTACCCTGGAAAATGTTTACATATGCATTATCACAGAGACCTGGTTCAAGACCTCCCTCATTGCACGGCTTCCGTACCTAGCACTCGCACAGGACAATGACATTAGATGAATGCACTAAAGAGGGGGGCAACTCTATTTTTTTCTAAAAAGAAAGAAAAACTCACCTCCAGACAAGTTACTGACCTAGAACTACTCCATATTACTACAAACAAATGCTATTACATTATATCTAACTACAGAACCCACTCATTGTCCTTTCTTACTCATATCACCTACCTAAGCAGTATGGAGTCCTTATACATTGAAGGAAACACCATTTTCCTGGGAAACTTCAACTATCCCTCCAGTAAAAAGGAGATGTATATATCCTCAAGCAGATATGCACAGATATTTCTGGACTTCATCAGTGCAAACACTCTGGACCAAATAATCTGCACCCCAATCAGAGGTGATAAAATCCAAGATTTTGCCCTCAACAATATGAGCAAACTCTGTTTCTCACCAATTGTAACTTCCTCCCTTGTCAAAACAGACTACAAGTCAGTCACATTCATGATATGACTAAAACCCAAAGCATCCTGCTACACTGAAGTATCAAGAAGCTATGTGAACATCAATTTACTAAAACTGTGTGATGGCCTGGCTGAATTCAAAACCCACAACCATATTAATGACCCCATTGCCTATGCAGAATCCTTAACTGACAAATTTTATGAGCTTGCAAATAGCTGCACAGATCCATCTTTCCCTCTCAGAAATTGATACTTTTCCAGATTCAATAATAAACATCTCTGATGGAACCCACATAAAAACAGGCCCTATAATAAAAGAAAAAAAATCACTGTGCAAAAATCGATCTCTCAAGTAGCCAAAAACACTCTTTATAAACTAAAGAAGGAACTCCAGTCCCTGATCAAATCAAACAAAACCAGATTTGAGGTAAGAATAGCCACTACAAATGAAAATAACCATACAGCTTTCTTGCTACAAACCTTAAAAATAATGCCCAGCACTGCAAGAAGCTAATAGTAAATGAAACCACTGACTCAAACCCAGAGAACATAGACAATTTACTAATGGATTAACTTGGCTCAAACTTCACCTCTCTCTACCTGCATTCTTTCCAGATCACATACCTGCATCTATGCTTTTCCCCTGAATCTACCAACAAATCCTTGAAGCACTATCCTAGGTCAAGAATACCACAAACCCTGGACTCAAGCCAGTTCAGTTTTGTCATAAAATGCTTCTGTCTAATCAACCAAGAAGATTATTGGCTCAATGGATGATGGAAATCAGTACATACCTAGTTTACACTAAGACACTTGAGACCATTCAACACTCCAATACTGTTAATAAACTCTCCCAGATAAATGCCAGTCTATATGATGTATATGATAATAGTCACATGATGGATAGCAAACTGGATCACAAATAGAACAAGAGAATGTAGGTTGAGCAGCTCCATCACCTGCAAAGACCTAACACCACTGGGGACCCCCAGACTCTGTGCTTAGGCCACTCCTCTTTGGCATTTACTTCTTAAAGATCAAAGCCAATGTTAAGACTTTATGAATGACCAAGTTTGCTGATGACTGTAAAGTAGGTACCATTATTAACACAAACATCCCCCAAGAGGGACTTTCCCAAACAAACAGCTGGTGTCAAAACTATGAACTAAACCTGAATGGCAAATAATTTTATAATAGTGTTATTTGACAAGCATTACATCTTCTGCAACTATCACATTTATAACATACCCCCTGAAAATTGATCCATTGTTAAAGGACCAAGAAAGCTCTGTTGACAGTAAACTGTCTTTCAATTACAATGTATCCACTATTTTAAGAATGTATTTTATCATTGCACAGCATTTTAGAAAAGTTATAGCATACAGGTCCAGGGATGTGACCATTCCACTGTATCTGGCACTTGAATGCTTGCAGCATTTTCTCACCAAGAAAGCCAAGGGCCTAAGTCATAAGAATTATAGTTTTCACCTCAATGCTTTATCCCTATTCTTGGTACCATACAGGCTGCTGGGGGTCCTCTGCCTCACACGCAGAGCCTGAATGGATCCTATTATCTCAGATCTGTTGCACATCAGCAAATTCAGTGGGGGCATAAACACCCACTTAAGAGAGTGAGAGTTGCTCTTCTGCAACATAAATAGAACACACTAAAGGAACAGATATTTATCATAGAGAATCGCACATGTTTGGAATTGTCTTCTTCTCTACATAAAACAAAGTACTTGTCTTATCTATTCATATGTAATCAGTATCAATGGATGAAAAAAAAACAAATCCATGCCTGGAGCAGCACCATGGTCCATTATGGAAAAGAGTAACGTAAATGTACACAGCACAGGATTATTTTGTTTTTAAATTTCAAGGGCAAAAAATGTCATGTAAATGCATGGCTGGGCTTCTAAAGATCTTCTAGGATGGGTAGCCTAGTAAGAACCTATGAAACTATAGTGATGAGTACTGATGGTGACTAAGATAATGCTGATGATGATGCCGATAATGATGATAATAGTAATAACAGCAGTAATAATAATCATAGTGCATGTCATGGCATACATGGTGTATGCCTATTTATGCTTTTGCGGACTAGAAGAGGCCATCAAAGGGAAGCATAAATGCTGCATAAGGCATTCATACATATTAATAATCTTAAGTTCTACTGTCATTATTACTGCAAAAACTGTAAGTAGCACATTTTCAGATCTTATAATTTCATTCAGTAAGGTAAATAAACCTGAGAAATCAATTTCAGCTGTTTTATCTCTCTTTTTTCTAAGCTCTGTGGGCAAATAATGTATTAACATGCACAGAACTGTCCTCAAGGCATAGAATGTTATCTCAGCTGCATAGATTCATCTTTTCAAGGAAAATTTGCATATCTGCTCTGATGCCTTGATAAAGAGAGGTTTGTGAATATGTTTTACAGAAGTTTTCCGTGCTTTGTCAAGGTTTGCCTTCTTGGGTCATAAATGTATCTGCTATAGGATTGTTTTTCTGCTTTGTCACATCAAACTGAAAGTCTTCAATAAAATGCACTGTAAATGTGTTGTAAAAGGAATGGCTTTCCTTCTAGGAAATACAGCCATCGC